>NC_090648.1:66384253-66684253 GCF_040937935.1 Hyperolius riggenbachi
AATAAGTAGACAATAGAGGAGCTATTGCATTTTGTGCCATTTTAGAGAGCACTTTTGCTGTCATGTCAGGGTATTATCTGATCAGTAAAAGTACGCTTTATTTTTATCGCGCACCTTTATCAACTCTCATCCGCGTAATTCTGGGGTAATTGCTGGCTGCAGGTGTTTCTTTGCACCCTCCTGCTTGCTGGTGGTCAGGATACAGCCCACCGACCCTCTTCCTGAGCTACTTAAACCGTTGGCCGTATCACCCGTTCCACATTTGCTTTTAGCAGCCCGTTTCCCTGCTTGCTTCTACCAGCCTCTTTTGCCTTTGCCAGTAAAGCTGCTGGACTTTGCAAATGGCTGCAGTCCAGCTGGGCAGTGGAGAGAGACGGGCACATCATTCAAATGGTAATGACCAGCATGGCATAAAGCCCTCGTCCCCCCCCCTCGCTAAAAAACACACACACTCCCTGGCAGCGCCATTTGTCTGCAAACCAAAGCCCTGTGCTCCAGCTGATGGCTGCTCAGTGCTAGCAGGAGCGACCGGCCATGCAGATTGCAGTTGTCTGTTTACGTAGCCTGGCATATCAGGGGAAGCCTGGCAAGGCTCTTGCCACGTTATGTACACATGTTGTGGTGCAGATGCGCGTGTGTGAAGGGGAGGCTGGCACTGCCACTGTCCAAGGCCTTTTCCAAGAAAGCTCTCTCCTCACCATGAATTATTCAGGCACTATTCCTTCCAATTCCTTGCTGGTCCTGTTGTCCCCTCTTCCCCATATCAATAATTAATGGCCTTTTAATTAGCTTGAAACAAGCCCCCTGTCCCTCTAGGGAGGCACCCATTCCTTCCCAGCACCTCAAAATAAAAACTTGTTTTACTGCAAGCTGCCTACAGATGACAAGGAAGGGAGGCAGGAAAAATCCTGAGCAGCTAATCATGTGATTTGCTGCATTCTCATGTGACTTTCATGACGAGGAGCTTGACGCTCCAGAATTGTGGTTGATGTATATCTGCAAGATGCCCTCATACTTGAGAAACTGCTGCGAACAGAGGCGGATTAAGCAAAATGGGGCCTTAAGTCAGACAGCAGCTGTGGCCTCCCCTGATTGCCACCTGGCCACTTAGGTAAGGTGAGGTAGAGGCAGGGGATCAGAGATGATGGCAGTCAGGCTCATGGCCATCCACCAGGTCCTAGATTGCCTTGTGGATGGACCCCACATGAGGACCAGTCTGGGACGTCATGCTTCCTATCTGACTACAGCAGTGCCTCAGGTGACCCAGCAGCACGTACTAACAAGTCACATGAGCTGCAGCTGTAGTCATGGATACAGGGCGCAGGACATGTGGGCAGAGATGGCAACGCTGGTACACTGAGAGCAGGTGAGGGACGCGCCAGCTATTTTATATCACGTTTCTGCCTGGGAATTTGGGGAAATAAAGGAGCTGCAGGACACTTTATTTTCAAGTGGGACATTTAGGGGGGAGAGCCTCCTCTCCTAATAAGGTGCCTGTAGGCACGAGCCTACAGTGCCTTATGGTAAATCTGGCCCTGGATGCAACCTAACATTGTAGTACCTGCAGAACCAACAAATTGCTCAGAACCATCCCAGACCGTGATGAATTCTGCCACTGGATCAGATCCACCTCTTGAAGTATGTTCCATCCCATTACTTAAGCTACATACATACATGCGACAACGATCGTTCGTTGTGAACGACGAGGAACAAACTTTTAATTGATGAAAGAACGCCCTAAGTAAAGTTAGTTTTTAAAGGTGTGTAACGATCTGATCGTTAGAACGAACGTTACATCACGTAAAGCAACTATTGCGCTTGCGCATAAAAATGAAAGTTTCCATGGAGAAATAGCGAAATGCGCATGTCAAGCCTAGTACGAACGACCATTTGCAACGATGTACTACTTTTGCAAACGATCATCGTTGGAAAAAATCCGCCAAGATAGATCGTTCGTTTTTAACGATCTAGCTCGTCCATTGTTAGACTTAATGGTCGTTGGCTCCTTTTTTTTAAACAATCGTCGTTTGAAATGATCGGGGAACGATCGTTTCAAATGACTATAGTCGCATGTGTGTACGCACCTTTAGTCTGGCGGTACAATAACACAGAGAATACAGTGAAAACATCTAACTTGAACCTACAAAATTGAATCCAACCTGACCTCCCCATATATTTCCTAATTTTCCAAGGTCCACCTCAAGCATTATGCTAGGTACACACCATACAAGTTTCTGTTAGATCTACCTGCCACATAGATTGTTTCCAACATGCTGGAAAAAAATCTATCTGGCAGGTAAATCTAACAGAAAATTGTATGGTGTGTACAGTACCTAGCATAACCTCCACTCTACATACGTCCAACTTCTTCAACCCACTCAATGAACTCTTGAAATTTTACAATTTATAGTCAGGAGCGTGAAACAACACAGACGGCTCTACCAAACCAGTTTTCATTGTATAGGAGGACAGAAGTGAACTCACTAATTATCGCCTCTGTGTTTATTGTCACTTTAAAAGGACATTTCGCAATTCCTTCCTCGCATGTATCGGTTCACTGTGCCCATTATAGTGAAAATAAGGTAATAATAAAATTGCTTATTTTTCCACTGCCTATTGTAATATCTTTTCTCTCCCTGATTTACATTCTGACATGTATCACAGGTGGCAAAATCTTTAGTCCTGCCAGGTGATTTCTGTGCATAGAACTCATTATACAAACATTCCACAAAGGGAGAGGCCGTAGATGGAAACAGCCGTTATTTCCCACAATGCAACAAGGTTAGACAGCAAACTGTCAGGGCCATGGTCCTGACATCACACTGTGGGAGGGATTTCACCACAATATCAGCCATACAGACGTCCCTGATGATCTATTTGAGAAAAGGTAAATATTTCTCAGGGGAAATGAGGTATCGGCTACTGATTGGGATGAACTTCAGTCTGAGGTTAAACCTCCTCAAGGTTCTGCTTGATTGCCAAGCAGTCCAGCATAGTCAATAATACTTAGCGAGAATACCCATCTTTGCCGCAAGTTTAGACCCAGAGCCACCGCAGCCAGATCAGTTCTGGCGCAGGGATTGGTGAGTACCCTTTAGCATGTACACTTTGGGCCTCCATCCCTACAGAAATCGCCCATGGCAACCAAGATAGACCAAGTAGGCGGGGCAAGCAGAAGGATGTTGTGAAGCAGCAAATGTGAACAAAGTGAATGTGAGCTTTGAACTGTTTCTCCTTTTTTCTCTGTGCACCTCAACAGGGAAACCATGGACAGTGTCTTATAACAGTTCTGCTTTCCTTGGCACCCAAGATGCAGGGCGGTTTGTAAGACCTGAGCAGACTTCGTGCCACATGGGTGGCCTGCGTTTTCATTGCAGAGTTATGGGAGCCCTGCGCGAGAGGGCTCTGAGTTTCCTGACGCCAGAATTTCTGTGGTTCACGCCGCTATGGGGGTAATTTGCAAACTGGAAAAAAATATGTAATAATTGCTCTCTTCTGTATCAAATATGCCTGAACAGTACAAAGAGCGTTCCAGTGAAAGTAATCGCGGTGAATAAGCCCAATAGTTGTCACCTTCTCAGATAAACACAATTAGGAATGGGCTGTAGCTAGGCACCGCTCTCACATCTTGGCTGTGAGGATTCAGTGCAGTATACCGTAAACTTACCGTATCTATGGCATTCAGTGTGCCTCTCTGCCCATATTCGCCTCTTCCACATCTAGGCCTCTGCAGAATGGCCAATTGCTAGGCAACCAGCAGTGAGTGGACAATAGTGCTTGCTGCAGACATTTTGGTACAATTTAGGCCCATAGCATACATTTTTCAGTGTGATGTTGATGCTGCTGTCAGTATTATATCAGTGTATATATATATACACACACACATATATATATATATATATATATATATATATATATATATATATATATATAGCGATTGTGGTCATTTTGACATTTAAAGTGAACCTGTTTCTATTCTCAAAATTTGTATGATTTGTATGACACTTAAATGCCTAGGACAAATAGAAACTGAGCTCATGGTTATGTAAAGGGTAGGCTCAAAAGTTATCCAGTGAAAACTGCATGATAAAATTGCTGTTCCAGAGATCTGCCGGGTGAAATTAGTGCTATATAGGACGTCAGGAGGAAGTCCCCCAGTGTCAAAATAAAGTCCCTCCCTGTTGACTTTTCAAAAGGATCTGGTGATTCTTTAATGTGATTGGTGGCTTCAGTGACCAATTGCGAATGTCAGGAATTGAGCTACTATTTATTCTACTCCTTCCTGCTTTGCACATGCAAACGATATCCCCATAACTGTCAGTCATGGTGCTCCTAGTGGTTTGAGAACAGCAGGGAGGGCTGAGGCAGAGCTCCAAGTCAGACTTCCATGCAAAGAAGGCTTACAGTAAAATGGACCCTATGCGTGACAGCAGCTCCTCTTCTTTGTTGACTACCTTTTTATGTAAGGTGAAAAGGGTGAGGGGGTCAGAGGGGGTATCAGCCATTCTCCTGGACACACATTATACCCTCGTTGCTGCCTACGTGTATAAAAGGCCACCAGAAAAAAAGGTGCAAGACTTAGCGGATAGTAAAATATTGTTAATCTTTACCGATATTTTACCATAACCTAACCTAATCCTAACACTAGTACCCCTCCCTCTGGATGACTAAACAAACGATCTCATGGTGTTGCCTAACCCTTAAACCCCCTAAGTGGTGCCTAACACTAAGGGTCCCCCCTTGGCACTGCCTAACCATAAAATCCCCTGGTGGTGCCTATCCTTAACTCTCCACAACCTAAAGGTGGGCACACATCATACAATTTTTAAAATATCTGATCAATTTAAGAATTGCAATCAATTATTCTGACTGATTGTAACATTTCAAAAATATGATCAATGTACCACACACCTATGTTTAATTCTTTTCCTAATTATGATAAAAATTATTGGAAACTCTGAGAAAATTGCTAGGGTGTATATATTAATAAATTAACAATCCAACACACAACATACAATCTTTAGTAGAAATTGAAGAGAAATATCTGGCATTCCGGATCGATATAAATCGAAATAAACTGGAAATCTGATTGAATTTTTCAGTCGAATGAAAAAAATAGCTTTTTGATACAATCGTTTTTATCAAATTGCTGTAAAATCGGATCATTTTATTGTATCGTCTGTGGCCTCCTTTACACTTAGGACCCCCCATCACCTAACCCTGAAGACCCCCGCCACCTAAAACTTATCGCCAATATTTTCGCCACCATAGTTACTCTTAACAGCCACAATTAGCATTTGTGCTCCGGTAATTTCCCACCTATGGCTGCACAGTTTGTAATAGGGACCTTTTTACCTGCTTCACTCGTTACCAGCCTGGGTTACCTTGTTGGTTTCTGACCTTGCTTTCATGCAGTATAAAGCTGTATATTTAACCAATAAAAATAAAATTACCCAATAAAAGCATCAGTATGAATCCCTTCAGAAGTATTTTGCAGTAAAGTCAGAAGGTTACAGTAGTACCTTGGATCCAAGCTGTAATCATGTGTGTATAAGGTTCCTCTACCAAACCACTGATGGTACATTGTCCTGTAGTCCTACCAGGGGCTGCTGAGGAAAACCCTCAGGCCTAGGTCCTCCTGCGTAGTGTCAAATGAGGTGACGTTATGCAAATTGTTGCAGAGCCATAAGCAGGGATAACTTCCTGTAAGGACATTGTTGAAAACCTGTAACTTTTTTTTTTCTACTTGCTCAGCAAATAATTATCTCAATGTGCATTTCACCATTATGGCTTTTGTGAGCTGTTCTGCAGAAAGTTTAGGGACGTTTTCTAGTTGCCTTCTTTCCAAACACAAACTTATTGACCGCAATATTAGAAATAAAGTGAATACGTTGATTATCGTTTTACAAGGGATGTTCCCAGGAGGCAGTGGTTAGTAAATACCATAAGTAGTCCGAAGAAGGACAACCAATGAGCTGGTGACAGAGTCTTAGGTACCCAAGGCTAGCTTGTCTGTTCCAATCCAACCAAATAACTGCTGTAGAATAAACTGCTGGAAAATGAAATGCTAACCATAGCAGAAAATTGACAGAAAATACAGTACATGGCAGCTTGCAGCCAATGCTGGCCCCAGTTCTCCTTCAAAAAGTACCTGAAGTGGGCATATAGACATTTAAAGCTGGACCATGGATCAATGGAAAAAGGTGACCTGGTCCAGAGGTGCCCACACTTTTTTCGCCTTCTGAGCTACTTTAGAAAATTAGCAAGTCAAAATGATCTACTTTAGTACAATTTTAGGAGTACACTTATATATACTGAATGGAAAATGAAGGCCTCCGTGATATACCTAATGGGCACCCCTGAACTGGTCCCATCAAGCATCTCTGGTATGTGCTGGACAAAAAAACGTCCAATTTGTGGAGGCCCCACTGGGCTTGGTGGATCTACTGCTAATGTCTTGGTGCCAGATAACACAGGACATCTTCAGAGGTTTTGTGGAATTCATGCCTCAAGAGATCAGAGCTGCTTTCCTAGCACAAGGGAGGCCTACACAATACTAGGCAAGTTATGTGGCATGTTAGTACTTATTACATTATAACAATACAGAGACGATTTACTAAGATAACTGAAGCAATCACCTTTTTTGCACCTGTCTCAATAAATCAGCTTCAGTGATGTCTATACTGCCTTTTCTCCCCCTCCATCTCTCTGTGTCTCTATTATTATTATTATTATTTAATGCCAACATTTTGCACAGCACTTTACAGAGTACATACTCATATCTCTAAGAGGGGATCACAATCTAATCCCTACCATAGTCATAAGTCTCTATTTCTCCCTCTCCTTATACTTTTACTAACTCTTTCCCCCGTATTCGGTATATTTTTTATCGTATGTTTTCTCCTAGGTGATCAATAACCATATCAATAAAATGCCTTTAAAGAGACTCCGTAACAAAAATTGCATCCTGTTTTTTATAATCCTACAAGTTCCAAAAGCTATTCTAATCGGTTCTGGCTTACTGCAGCACTTTCTACTATGACAGTCTCTGTAATAAATCAATGTATCTTTCCCCTGTCAGACTGCGGCGTTCGCTCCAGACAGCAGGCAGATGGGGATCAGACAGTGCAGTGTGGATGTAAAATGGACAGGATGTGCTTAAAGAGACTCCGTAACAAAGATTGCATCCTGTTTTTTATCATCCTACAAGTTCCAAAAGCTATTCTAATGTGTTCTGGCTTACTGCAGCACTTTGTACTATCACTGTCTCTGTAATAAATCAATGTATCTCTCTCTTGTCAGACTTGTCGGCCTGTGTCTGGAAGGCTGCCAAGTTCTTCAGTGTTGTGGTTCTGATATGAACTCCCCCTTCCAGGCCCCTCTATGCACACTGCCTGTGTATTATTTAGATTAGAGCAGCTTCTCTCTTATCTCTTATCGTTTACAAGCTGGATAAATCCTCCTCTGAGCTGGCTGGGCTTTCACATACTGAAGAATTACAGACAAGGGCAAAGCTGTTTGCAGGAAGAAAAGAGCAGCCTGAAACTTCAGTGCATGAGAGATGCAGGGGAAAGAAACACACAAATGATCTCTTGAGATTCAAAAGGAAGGGTGTATACAGCCTGCTTGTGTATGGATGTATTTTCTATGTGTGGACATACTGTACATCAATTTACTTCCTGTTTTGGTGGCCATTTTGTTTGTTTATAAACAAACTTTTTAAAACTGTTTTTAACCACTTTTAATGCGGCGGGGAGTGGCGAAATTGTGTCAGAGGGTAATAGGAGATGTCCCCTAACGCACTGGTATGTTTACTTTTGTGCGATTTTAACAGTACAGATTCTCTTTAAGGCACCAGAAAGCAGAAAAACACTCAGAATAATGTAGATAGTACTTTTTCACATACTTTTTGGTACTTTTTCAATTGTAGAGTGCTGGGAAGTTATTTTAACCAAAACGTGAATTTAATAAGGGCCTCTATCTCTCTCTCTCACGTTCGCCCCGAAGCATAAAAACATATGAGCTATCTTGCTTTAAAGAGACTCTGTAACAACAAAAACCTCCCCTGGGGGGTACTCACCTCGGGTGGGGGAAGCCTCGGGATCCTAATGAGGCTTCCCACGCCGTCCTCTATCCCACGGGGGTCTCGCCGCAGCCCTCCGAACAGCCGGCGACTGTGCCGACTGTCAGTTCAATATTTACCTTTGCTGGCTCCAGCGGGGGCGCTGTGGCGACTTTCGGCACGGAAATAGACGGAAATACCCGATCTCCGTCGGGTCCGCTCTACTGCGCAGGCGCCGGAAACTTGCGCCTGCGCAGTAGAGCAGACCCGACGGCGATCGGGTATTTCTGCCTACTTCGGAGCCGACAGCCGTCAGAGCGCCTGCGCAGGAGCCAGGAAGGTAAATATTGCGTCACGGCTGTACGGAGGGCTGCAGCGAGACCCCTGAGGGACGGAGGACGGCGTGGGAAGCCTCATTAGGATCCTGAGGCTTCCCCCACCCGAGGTGAGTACCCCCCAGGGGCCGTTTTGTCGTTACAGTTCCTCTTTAAGTAACTGTATTTCATACAACAAGAGAAAAAATGGCAAAAAAAAATGGCGAGAAATGTAATATTAGAGAAAACAATATATTATGAAAGTTTTATTATTTTGGTCATAATGGTCCTTATTCAATTACATTTTTTTCCTACGTTTTCTCCTAGGAAATTATTTTCATTTTCTGCTTAAAATAACTTTTCAGCCCTCTGCAATTGAGAAACTACTAATGGTGGCTTCCTCCAGCCCCATGAGGCTTGTGGGCTTCCTCACCTCCCTCCCCGGCCCCACCGTTGTCCCATGGTAGCTTCCAGTATCTTTAGTCAGGGCCTGTCGTGGTGTTATTCATATGTGTGACCTGGCCACACGTACGCCACACATCAAGCTCACGTGGCCGGGAGCTTTTTAGCGACTGCGCAGTACTGCTGCGCATAACCATGACTGAAGAAAGTACTGGAGGCGATCCTGGGAAAACGGAGCAGCTGGAGAGAATGTAGAAGGAGCCCACGGTCCTCATGGGGTGCGAGGGAGCCCCAGGTAAGTATAAATGAGGCAAAATGACCCGTCTTAGGTTCTCTTTAAATAGGAGATAAAAACTTATATCTAGGAGAAAACTGAGGAGAAAAAGTTAATTGGATATGGGCCATGGCAAGAAAACTCATTAGAGAGGTTTTAAATCCCTCTCTTCCTTTATCTCAGTCTCTCAGTCCCTTTCCGTGTGTCTCGGAGTCGTCCGGTAGGGTCGGGGTCATCCAAATCAAGTGATCCTCTGAGAGCTCCTAAAATGGATTCTTACTTTTCAATATGTATTGATTACACACACTTGCTTAACATTATACAACTTGGCAGAAGGGCCGATGTGAAATGATTCCACACTGTGATTCTATCATCGCGCATTCCCTTATTCAGCATTCTTCATGGCTCTCTATCCGTCCCGCAGCTCTGTGCAGCTCACATCTGTTGCTGCGTTGTCCGGTGAGCAACTCTGGCACCGGGGGAGTTAAATAATCTGGTGTTGTCATTTTGTTTGCCCCGGCTGCTCATTATTGCCATATAAACCAAACGCAGCTCAGGATCACATGATGAGGTAACACGAGGTCAGGAGTAAAGCCTAGGACCCCGTCCAAACATACACAGACTGAGACAAGGATGGAGGGGGGGGGGGCTCTGACGGGGAGGGAGAGAAAGTGTTCTGGGAGGAGAAAAATGGGGAAGAGACAGGGAACGATAGGGGAGAAAGAGTGGAGGGTAGGAAAACCAGGGAGGGGCAGAGGGAAGAAGGGGAGGGGGGGAGAGGGGGGGGGGGGGAGGAGGACAGAGCAGGGAGGAGAGTTGGAGACGGATTCTTACTACTTTTTCCATATGGCCAGTGTTGGAGAAAAACATGCATTCCAACACATAGAACAGTCCCCGAGCCCCTCCAGTAATAAGAAGCACTGAGTCTATACTAATAATGAGCAACTACATTAATAAGAAGTATCCCTAACTATACTGCACTGAGCAAAGCCTATACACCAAGCTTTAAAGAGACCCTGTGCCTCAAGCAATGGCTGTACCTGACAGGCACGTACTTACACAGCCAAAACATTAAGAACACACAGCTCCCAACTGTCTCTCTCCTGGAATTAAATCCCTCTGCCCCTCTTTTCTTCCAGATTTGTCTCTATTTATAGGTTTTACATACACTTCTTTGCAAATCAATATACTTATGTACCAGACCCGGATTTACATCACAGGAGCCTTTAGGCACAGATGTCCTGGCACTTTAGTCTTCACCTTCCATGAACCTAAAAAACCCCACCGAACTGCACCGCAAGTGTGCTGGCTGGCCTGGCTATAACATCTCCCCTACTTCCCCTACCTGGCTTAGGTAGCCACAGGTGCCCCTTAGTATTAGGTTGCCAGAGGTACCTTCAGTATTAAGAAGCTAGAGGTGCCCCCCTCCCCCTCCCCACCAAGTATTAGGTAGCAAAAGGTGCCCCCAGCTGAAGGGAGATCTTGCCAGTGGAATGCTGAGAGCCGGTTAAGTAACCCCTCATTTATAAAAACAAGGATCACCAAGAGCCCCAATAGTGTAATATGTACTGGTAATTGGTTACTAGATAGAGTAAATATGAATACTCACAAACCAGGGTTACCATTAGGCAACCACTGTAAAGGCAGGTGGGGAGATTTTCCTGACCCCACTCAGGAATAAGAAGTCGCTCTCTGTAAATGAGAAAAAGGGGGTTCAACCCTCCCACCCAGGGTGGACTCAATATTATGCAGGAGAACAGAGGCGCCAAAAGGATAAAAGGAAGCTAAATGAGCTTAAAAACCAAATTCTTGGTAAATAGAGGAGGTAGTGGTGGACTTGCCTCCTCCAAATAGACACACAACGACTGTAGTAAAGACAGTCAATATATTTTATTTATGAACTCCAAATATGCAACGCGTTTCGCAGGTTTGATCCCGCTTCATCAGGCAGTGCCTCAGAGGTGCCTGGCTCTTCTACTGACCACATATGCTATTGCTCCGTTGTTATTGCCTGATGAAGCAGGATCAAACATGCGAAACGCGTTGCATATTTGGAGTTCATAAATAAAATATATTGACTGTGTTTACTACAGTCGTTGTGTGTCTACTTGGAGGAGGTAAGTCCACCACTACCTCCTCTATTTACCAAGAATTTGGTTTTTAAGCTCATTTAGCTTCCTTTTATCCTTTTGGCGCCTCTGTTCTCCTGCATAACCTCTCATTTATGCTCCGCTTGAGACTCTGCATAGGGAAGGCGGGGGCACAAATTAAGGGAGCAGAGTGAGACGCTTTTTCATCATCAGGCGCCTGTAGGCACAAGCCTATAGTGCCTTATGGAAAATCTGGCCCTGCTTATGTACTACAAATGTGTTTACGCAATTCAAAATTTAACCCGCATTCTATAACTTACTGTGATGTCAGAAAAGATTGGCGTGGTTTGAATAATTAAAGTACATATTTGGCTTAGGAGTTTCTCACGGTGTGCATGTCTCGGGGTGTGATGGGGGTGCACCTGGAGATGTGGAAAAGGAGTGTTGGCAAGGTGTTCTTTCTGCTTATCTGAAGAAGTTGTGAGATATGCCTGCTTGGTTTGAATATTATAAAAGTCCAGCCTGTGCCTGCAAATAAGCTCTGAGCCACTGATGAATGGACTCTACAAGACTCAGTCCTCTGTTCTCTGGAACCAACGCATTAGCAGAAGGATCCCTTAAAGCAAATTTTTGAATTGAACGCTGGATTCCATAGAGACTTCCTGGTCCTCTTTCCGTGCTCTCGGTCCACTGCTGTTCCCCGTTACAATTCTGTGGCATCAAAAGTCCGTAGAAGCAGACGTGTGCTGCTGAAGATGGGCAGCTCCATACTGTGCATGAGGGAGTCCAAATTACGAGTGGTGCATGACGGACCCACTCGACTTCGGAAGCTCTCGGGGACATGAGTGCTTCCGAAGCCCTCAAAGGAATATTCAACCGCTTGGTCGAATAACTTCAATGGGGGGCAGTGGAAAATTGAGGGTATGGAGAGAGGACCTGGGAGGCTCTATGGTAGTGACAGTTATGTTTAGAATTAATGGAGAAGCAAGTGATTTGTTTGATCAGCTGATAGATTTGCAAAGCTCTGATTTTCTGTAGTCACAACCTGCTTTAGCACATGATCATGACTAGCAAATCAGAGACTTGCATATCTATCACCTGACCAAACTGTTCAGTTGGTTTTTCATGAGTTTTTTTAGACATGACCATCACTACTCTATGGGATCCAGAGCTTTCCTCCTCAACTAATTTTTGTAGACAGCTTCAATTTACTTTAAGTCCTGTAAGTTTCTTGGGGAAGCAGCACTGAGAGCGTACATTTAAAAAGGTTGAAATTTAGGCACCAGAGAAGCAGTTACTTAATCCCAGTGAGATGTCAGTCATTTTTACCGATATTTTACTGATACCTAACCCTGTTCTCATGCAAGCCATCCCTCTACTGATGCCTAACCCTAACCAATCCGCAAAGTTGGCCAATATTTACACCTAACCCTAACTTCTCTCACATGAGCCCTATCCCCTACCTCTACCACCTCCAACCGATGCCTAACCCTTAACCAATTCCCCCCCACAAAATGCCTAACCCTAACTGACCCCACCAACCGATGCCTATCCCTAAATTCCCCCCCATCGCTGCAATCCCTGACAATTCCGTGGTGATTTGACACAAAATTTTAGCCATGGTAGTTTCGCCGCTGCCATTATTTGTAGCCTCAGTTCGTATAGCGGGCGGCCTTGGTGCCCACTATTTTATTGGGTTTTTCCGGCAGCTTCCAATTATAGCCACTAATTGCCTTTGGCAGCACCCAAACTAACGTGGCGCTTCCGGCACCCAAATTATCTGATTCAGCACAGAAGGTAGATTGCTCATGCAGTTTGTCTCTGGAAACTGTTTTAGACATCTTTCACATACACATGCGCAGTCTTACCTATTACCTCCAATGGGCAGAGCTCTCTCTTTTAGTGGTTTTTTTTCATGCTTTATATACCTGCCAGTTCATCGACAGTATATGTAAAATTTCTGCACACAGATGCATTATCTGCATTGCCCTTGTTTGTCCATCTAAACTGTATATATTTATTTGAATTATGGCATAAATTGAAGTGAATAGTAAAAATTTAGATGGTCTAAAACTAGCATTTTGAATTGTAGTAAATTATGTTTAGTAAATAAAGCTGGGAGGCACTACAGAGAGTGTTACACAGCAGGGGCTTGTTAGTAGAGCACAGAGTTTTTCATGAGTCTTAATGAGCGATCACAGGAATGGAACCGTACAACCAGCAGAGTGGTCAGGCCAAAATCCAATAGTTTATTATTACACATAATTGTCTCTTACATGAGATCCTGTTCAAAAACTGCTATTTCAGACGCTGGAAAGGAGCGGTCATTCTACTGGAGTCACTAGAAAGTAGAAGACTCTCAACTGGAGTCACTGGGAAGAAGAGAACACTCTACTGGAGACACTAGAAAGCAGAGGACTCTACTGGAGACACTGAGAAGAGAACACTCTACTGGAGACACTGGAAAGCAGAGGACTCTCTACTGGAGATACCAAGAAGAGAACACTCTACTGGAGACAATGGAAATCAGAGGACTCTCTACTGGAGACACTGGGAAGAAGAGAACACTCCACTGGAGACAATGGAAAGCAGAGGACTCTTTACTGGAGACATTGGAAAGCAGAGGGCTCTCTACTGGAGTCAATGGAAAGCAGAGGGCTCTCTGCTGGAGACAATGGAAAGCAGAGGGCTCTCCAATGATGACAATGGAAATCAGAGGACTCTCTACAGGAAACAATGGAAAGCAGAGGGCTCTCTACTGGAGTCAATGGAAATTAGAGGACTCTCTACTGGAGACAATGGAAAGCAGAGGGCTCTCTACTGGAGACAATGGAAATCAGAGGACTCTCTACTGGAGACAATTGAAATCAGAGGACTCTCTACTGGAGACAATGGAAAGCAGAGGGCTCTCTACTGGAGTCAATGGAAATCAGAGGACTCTCTACTGGAGACAATGGAAAGCAGAGGGCTCTCTACTGGAGTCAATGGAAATCAGAGGACTCTCTACTGGAGACAATGGAAAGCAGAGGACTCTCTACTGGAGACAATGGAAATCAGAGGACTTTCTACTGGAGACAATGGAAAGCAGAGGGCTCTCTACTGGAGTCAATGGAAATCAGAGGACTCTCTACTGGAGACAATGGAAAGCAGAGGGCTCTCTACTGGAGTCAATGGAAATCAGAAGACTCTCTACTGGACACAATGGAAAGCAGAGGGCTCTCTACTGGAGTCAATGGAAATCAGAGGACTCTCTACTGGAGTCAATGGAAATCAGAGGACTCTCTGCTGGAGACAATGGAAAGCAGAGGGCTCTCTACTGGAGACACCGGGAAGAAGAGAACACTCTACTGGAGACACTGGAAAGCAGAGTACTTTCTACTGGAGACACTGGAAAGTTAAGACACACTGCTGAGGTCAAAGCTAGAGTTATGTGTCAGATGCCTACAGGAACCAACAATCTCAATACCTTAAACATCATTCCTCAAAATATGCTTCACCGCGTATCCACCCTCGTGTGTGTGATTGCCCTCCACACCTTAGACACAGTTGTATTAACAAAAGTGTTAGCCCAGAATCTGCTGGAGGGTTAGAAGTGCTGCAGCTCTCAGCGATGCTGAAATAGTATGGGGGCCGCTGGGATCATTGTGGTCCATTGCGCCTAGACATGAATCTGGCCTTGGATGAAGAGTTGCAACTGGCTGCACTATATACAACTAGGCACACTAATCAGAAGAAAACTATGTACAGATGGGAAAACTACTGGAGCCCCGGAATAAAGGTACAGCATATCGGCTATAGGCACATAGGTTCGGCTGAACGTTCATAGATATGTCTGTACATATTTGTCCTCACAGCTTACTTTAAATCTATCCATTGCCCTGTTTTGGGATAAGCCTGTTCTAAAGCCAGAAAAGATCCACATCAAATCAACCTGCAATACACCTCTATGAGTTGTTTGTGAGACAAAACTATGATCAGTGAAGTGCTTCAGCTGATAAACTTCTCAGAACAAAGGCAGAAGAGGTGCTGCTGTAATTGCACCCCCTACCCCCCCCCCCCCCCCCCAACACACAGCAAAAAATTGGCTGGGCAGCTTAGCGACAGAGAGCCAGAAAAAACAGGGCAACACACAGGAAAAAACAGGGCTGGGCAGCTTAGCTACAGTGAGCCAGAAAGGTAAAAATTAGCATTCTGCATTCTTATCTTTTAATTATACATAGGTATCATAAGGGATTAGATAACTTTATAGCTAAAGTGGAAATCCCCTTTAAGAAGACAAGCTTATAGATGAAATAGCGAGGCTTTGCTTACACAGGCACGGATGCAGAACCGCACCCAGCACGTGTATAGAAAATGCCAGCATTCGTCTGGCTGGCTTGACTCTCCTGGGCTGAGGGGGTCTGCTGGGGTAGAAGCACATTGGAACATGAACCGCAGTGCTAGCCGTCTTCATATACCACAGCACCCAGCGCTGCTATCACTTTCTTGAAAAAAAAAAAGGACAAAAAAATAAACAAAAACAAAAAACAAGATTATGTTCAAAGAAACCTAGAAGCCCAATTGGGATACTGACCACAGTAGAGGGAAGTCTCTGGGTCATCCAGAGGCTTCCCCCGCCCCCTCCACCTCGCTGTTCCAGCGCTGGGACCCTTTGAAACTCGTCAACAAGGGCTTGTTGATGGAGCTTGGCCTGTGCTGTGCAGATGCAAATAGCTCGCTCCTGCATAGAACAGAACTGAAGGGGCTTGGCTTTCTTCACTGAGCCCAACTGGCGCCTCCTAGCTACTGCGCTCATTCACATATAATATCGCAGCCGCAAGCTTCCAGATGGTACCGGCATCCAGTGGTGGTCTGCGAGAAGAAGCAGGTTATTTTGTTGCTGAGCCCTGAAGCTGGGCGCCGTCACAGCACTAGTGCTATGTGATCGCCAGACTCCAATTACACCTCCCTTCGAATTGCTACAACTCGGAGGGGGAATAGTATTTAGTGCCATTCAGTGCCATATTTGAGCGGCAGCAAGGTGATCCAATCGGCTCACTCTGCGCTCAGCTCACTGGTGGCGGCATAATACGTACCCTTCAAGAGGATGTGGGAAGACTCTGCAGGATGCAGAGGCTTTACTCTACCAAGGTAAGTATCTAAATGTTTGCTTCACCCAAAGTTACGGGCTTGCTGTGAGGATCTTTAAGAAAAAATCCCCATAGCTGTCAGTAATGGGGCCAGACTCAGACACAGCACAACTCAGACTTTTGCCTGTTCTTTTCTCTTACTGACTTGCATTTAGGAAATTTAATGTTTCAGAAATTCCAATTTTAAGAACGGCCTTCTGGCCCCTCCCCTCTGTCATAAATGGATTAGTTGTTACCCAAGGAGAGTCAGTCTACTTCCTTGGGTCCATAATCTGCTAAGACCTAAAATGAAGAGCCAACACTCTCTCCATCACCAAGAAGGCCTACAAAGGATACACTGCCTAATGAGGCTGACAGAATCTAGCCTGCCATAGGTCTAAACTGCTATCATTGAATCGGTTCTCACAATATTTGTGCACAGCCTGGGTGTACTGATTGTTGAGGATTTAAAGGGAAGGTTCACGCTGCACATAAGCCGTGAAGCGCACAGAAGCCGACCTGGCGAGGTTGGCTTCTTCACCGCTGGAGGCCGGGAGGGAGAGGAGCTGCACTGAGGGCACCGATCAACTGCCAGGAGCTGGAAGAAGCCGTTTTTTTTTTATGTGCAGAGCGGATCTTCCCTTTAAGCTTCAGGAATCAAATCTAAGCTGTTGTGAAACATTCCTTCTTTCACCTAAGGAACATTGCAAGGACTAAACACCTCATACCTCCAGCAGATCTTCCAACCCTAGTTTATGCCTTCATCACATCAAGGCTGGACTATTGCAATGCCCTCTGTGCAAGCCTTCCAAACAAAGACCTGCACCACCTGCAATTAGCACAGATTGCCGCTGCAAGGCTGTTAACAGGCCAACCCTGTCATTGCCACATAACACCAACCCTTCCTTCACTCCACTGGCTACCGATAAAATTGAGAATTCTATTTAAAATTGGCTTATTGACATTCAAATCCTTGCACAATCTGGGCCCTGGATACCTGAAGGACTTGTTGCAACTGCATCACTCCCCACAATCTTATATCAAAAGGATCTAATAACTTGGTCCCCCCCAGAGTCCACCTCAAAACCTTTGGAAATAGAGCCTTCTGCCATGCTGGCCCTACATGTTGGAACTTCCTGCCACACCCAATCAGGGCATCTCCATCCCTGGAAGTATTTGAGTCCAAACTGATAAAGCCAAGTGTTTAGTTTGACATTTATGAACACCTGACTATTTCCTCAGTAACACAGTCCAGCCTGTAACCTTATCTTGATCTGAGACATAACTATGTGTTTTGAGCCCTATCGAGAAAAGCACTTTACAAATGTTATTGTATTGTATTGTATAAAGACTACCTATTTCAGCTCCTGCAGAGTACAGAAGGCGGTGGCACACTGCAGCATATCATCCAGTCAGCAGGAAGTTTATTGCCCCCCCCCCACTGGTCCTCTACAACAGCAAATACAAATAAAAACCAATGATAGTGCCACTGATCCAACTCATCACTGCCCACTTCTTGTTCCAGGTCAGGGGTGAACTTACGGAGCTGTCAAAACAAAACTTCCAGACCAACAAAAAGAGGCATGTTCTTCCCCCCTTTGTTAGTCCTGCTTAATGAACTGTGAAAATCCTTCAACAACAATAGTACTGCTCAAACTACTGGAATACAGGAAAATACACAACACAGAGCTGTATACTTGTATAACAAACTCTTTGTGTGCTGTTGTTCATTGTTAAACTGTCTGATAGTTACACTGTCCATGTTCTATGAGTCATCAACAAGCCAAATTCCTCATAAGTGTGAACTTACTTGACCAGTGAAATCTGATTCTGATTTTGACTCTGCATGTTCGAAAAAAAAAGACCACATGAGGAGATGTGTGGTATTTTGTATAACCAGTTCTTGCATAATTTCAAATGTGAGAAGGCTTTCAAATGTAGAACATGAGATGAGATAAAAAACAAACAAGGAGCCCGGTCTGGTGCAGTAATGTTAGTTGACGAGAGCAGGAAAGAATAATGGTCTTAATCACTTGATTTGGGTTGACCAGCAATGCAACCACACTTTGTGTTTATGGAGAAGATAGGATCAACCCCACTCAGTCTCTACTCTACGAATCTGACTCGCTGCTCATCAAATACCTCTAGGAAAAACAATGACGGCTATACACCAGTTGGAGAACTGCATTATAGGAACTGTAGGAAAACTGTAGGAAAGTGACCCAAAAGTTAATAAAACAATAAAAGGAATTAATATGTAGGAGTAAAAGCCACTTGCCACCCCGATAAATTCCGGTCTGTTGTGTGGTTATATTGAGGAGGTAAGGGGATTCACTTTCACCCTGTTTATTCCTTTCATCTGTTTACTTATCTTTGGGCGAGTCTTGATTTTGAGTCAGTTTTAGGTATACAAATACTAAAGCCTAATATGCAAAAAGGACACAATGTTTATAAAAAGCATAGGGGAGAAACAAGATGCCAGGACTATTCTCTTGAATCCGGTTTTGGCTACTCGGCTGCCGGAATGGTGACGGGAAATTTGAGTGCCCATGTTAATATCGGCAAATAAGGGAAATTTGGCCAATGGCCCGGCACCCAAATTTCCCTTAACTGGCAATATGAATGTGGGCAACTATGGGGCGCCCAAACTTCCACGGTGCCCAACATTTTTGGTATCACATGATTTACTGATCAGCCAATGGCAAAATTAATGTGGGCAACTATGGGGCGCCCAAACTTCCACGGTGCCCAACATTTTTGGTATCACATGATTTACTGATCAGCCAATGGCAAAATGAATGTGGGCAACTATGGGGCGCCCAAACTTCCATGGTGCCCAACATTTTTGGTATCACATGATCTACTGATCAGCCAATGGAAACACTTAAGCCTCATTTCTCCTTAGTCGTAGTCATTTTCAGAAAACAGATAGTGAACAGGTTACTCACCTACAGATCTGGTCAGTGACTAATAATGTGAAAATAAGTCTACAGCATATAATAACTATATGTGCTGCAGACATGGGCGTAACAATAGGGGATGCAGCCTATGCTCTTGTGGGGGGGCCCGGCTCAAGGCCGTTTTTGGGGGGGCTGGAGGGGTCGCAGCATGAGGGGAGAGCTTGGTGGCACGTCAGTGGGGAGGGGGGACGGTCCCCCCCCCTCCCTCACCTCGGGCTCTCCCCTCTGCGCTCCCCTCCAGCATTGAATAAAGTGTATGCAGGTGGTGGGGCAGAGGCAGATACATACCTTCCGTGCGCTCCAGCGCGGATGTTTCTTCCTCTAGTGTCTGACGCGACTTCCTGTTTATACAAGAAGTCGCGTCAGAAGCTAGAGACAGGAAGATCCGTGGAACGCACGGAAGGTATGTATCTGCTGCTGCCTGCCCTGCCGCCTGCATACACTTTATTCAATGCTGGAGGGGAGCATAGAGGGGAGAGCTCGAAATGAGGGAGGGGGGGAACCGTTCCCCTCCCCACCGACGTGCCACCAAGCTCTCCCCTCATGCTGCGACCCCTTCAGCCCCCCAAAAACGGTCCTGAGCAGGCCCCAGGGGGGAGGGGGGCCCGCTCAGAATTTCTGCAGGGGGGCCCGGCGATTCCTAGTTACGCCCCTGGCTGCAGACTATTTCTTGTTAGTCTCAATAGACCAATTTTATGGTATTTCAGACAGGAGAATTATATCAGATCATTGAACAGGCCTAATTTTATTTTTTATTTTTTTGTAAAAATAATTTTTATTAAAAAATTTCCACAAGAAAGATACAGCATCATAACATCTTCATAGGTGAAGTTGTTCATCATAAGTTAAAGTAAACCTGTAGGGAAGAAAGTGCCCCTAGGGGGTACTTACTTCAGGAGAGGGAAGCCTCTGGATCCTAATGAGGCTTCCCCCATCCTTGCACCCGTGCAGTGGAGTGGGCCTGACTGCGCTCGGCTAATCCCGATGGAGCCGAGAGCCGCTAGTGCGCATGCGTGCACGCCAACGAGCACCGAGAAAGAGATCTCCTGGGGGGTGCCAGCGCTGTATCCCTTCCGCTGTGGAGGACGGTGAAAGCCTCGTTAGGATTAAAATCCTTCCCCCTACGGAGGGAAGTACCCCCCAGGGGCCCTTTTTTTCCTTACAGGTACACTTTTTTTTTAAAGTAAGGATTAGTATACGAGTCAAGTAAAACAACAGTAAAATACACTAAATCTCAAGGTAGTGAATAAGAGAAATACCTTCCCGTTACTCTTCTGTTTAAGGGGTGAACATTACAACTCGAACGTAACAGCATACAACATAATATTCTACCTTAATGTCTTGTATTCCTAGTGAATCAAGGTACTATTTGCTCTTGTTTAGCCGGTAGGCCGCTGTAGGGGTCCAAGTCCCCAAACCCTATGACTAGGAATTACAGCAGTCAGGTTAGTCGGATCAGAGGGTAGAAAGGAAGGAATATGAAGGGGAGGGGTGGAGAACGTTCCTGTCGATTCTATTCTGTGGAGATCAGTCTCTATAATTTAACCATTTTAAAAAATATGGCAAAAATTCCGGCCATGAGAACATTGGTGAAAATTGGTGCCAGAACCCGTCAATGTTAAACCTCCTTCCAATATGCAAAATTACATTAAAAATTGCCTTTTATCAATAGTGGGAGTGCAATATCAGTACACCATGTAAAACTGCTGCAATGTGCTTTTCAAATAGGCTCTGTAGAGCAGTTTGGGGGAATTATTATTCCAGATGGAAACATCCTTTTATGTCGTTACATCTTTTATTTTCTTAATGGGGCACAGTATGATTATTGTGCGGTTTATTTGATGATCGACTGTGTGCGCTAATTACCGGCTTCACTTACAGGTCACTGAAAAATAGAGTGCAGCTCCTGCAGAGTCCCGGATCCCCGGCATTCATATGATACGCGCATGTGATATAGGCAATAATTCCCAACACAGACCGCATGTCTTGGGTTCTGTCTCTACATACCCCTTATGCAAGTCTTGCAATGCTAAATAATGTACAGGGAACTTATTTCTACAACTTATATTACAAATGTGCAGATTGTAACATAATACATACAATAAACAAAATAAATGTATGTATCTATAAGCTCTGTCAGTCTCTTCATTTACAAAATTCCTAGAAAACTTCCACAAACCATTCAATCAGTTATTAATTCTGATTTTAAATACAGCATTTTGCTATAAAAAATATATATACCGTATGTAAAAAAGCTTATTGTAAATGTAATAAACAAAATGTAAATTTTATTTATTTATCTATCTTTGCATTTGCCTATAAAATTCATATAAATATTGGCCGATTTTGACCATCAACGTTTAACTGTTATTTGTTATTTTGTTATATACGATATATTGCTATTTAAATTGCTTATTCTATGCACAATACACAAAAATCTATCTATAAAATGCATCCAAATATACATACCCTAAAAAGGATTATCATACGTTATAACATTTCCACAATATACTTTGAATTAATCTGAACTGAATCTATCTACACATTAATTCTTGCAATAATAATAATGGTTATATCAATGTACATACAAATTTACATTCTGCTTAAACTCAACAAATGTAAACTCAACATTGTAAAATTCAGCCTCTGAAAATTTTCCTTTTTTATACATTTAAGGCATCGTCTTGACTTAAAATTGTTGCAGTGTCGCTATGGAAATGTTTCCCTCGTTATATAGAAAGATGACCTAAACTATCCAGCTAGGGCCAAGAGCCGGATTTTTCTTTGTGACGTGGTACATAGATTTCAAACTATAGCACTGCAATATTAAGACTGTTTTGAGAGCATTTCTAATATTGCCTTTGCCCTTTGCTGTCTTTCACGGCTATCAATAATTTGGTATCTGGATTGGCACGGCGTTTGGTTGGAACCAACATTTCTTGAAAATTAAAAGCAGCCTTTGCAGAATAGATTTACCGTGTGTCTGTTTTACTGCTATGATTTTTCCTAGAATATCTTCTTAAAATCAATTCTACAATTGCTTTCCCAAACGGAATGAAAATCTACCATTTTAAATATGGATCGGCAGTCGTGTATGGAATTTTTATTATTATTTTTTATTTATATTGCGCCAAAATCTCCTGATAAATTGTGATGTTATGTTCTCTGGTTTACTGTTGTAACAAAATCTAAGCATGCGGGATTCCCTTAAGCAATGGTTAAATGATTATTTGAAGAGCGTACTCCGTTTATTGTTATATGTTACTTTTCGGGTAGTAAGTTTATTCTTTGACCACAAAGTACAGATACACAAAATTAAAAGAAAAAAAGTTTTCCTCTTTCCGCTTCGTATTATTCTGCACAAATACAATTTTCTAAATCACACAGGCCTGGCTCTTGAAGGACTAGTGAATTCTACTGTACGAGTTATCAACGCTAGAGCAAGTTTATGACTAAATGCTACAAGGGCAAAGAAGACTGGAGTAAAAGCCATTGTCTACGGCAGGCAATCAGATTTCCTCTGTTATGCAAAACAAGGATCCCGACAGGCTGCCCCAAATGACTGCTCCACTTTTGCTCTTTTTTTTTCACACCAGTCTTAATTATTTATCATTCCCACTGTGTCAAGATCCTTCATGGAAGAAGCCCAGTGCCTCAAAATGCCATGCTTTCCGGCCATTCAGCTTTGCTCAGGTTGAATGGGGCAGGCACAGTGTACACCTGCTATGGAGCTCTATGTTTCTGGCTGAAGACGGAGAAGGCAGGGCGTGATAGCAGACTTGCTGATAGGAAATAATGACAAGTCCATCACTGTCCCTACCAAATGCATGTTTAGTTCAGTACAAATTCATACACATAGCGGTAGCTACTGTGAGTTAAGGAGTCATGCCTTTTTAAAACTACAGGGTTCCTTGAGTACTTGAGCATTTTTCCCCATCATGGGGGTTTGGGGGGAATATGATATAGAGCACACTATAATAGGTACTGTAAAAAGAAGCACTAAATAGGGATTCAGAATAATAATGAGCACATTAATAAAAAAGCACTAGAATAAGGAGACATTATAATGAAAGGCACTCTAATAGGGGTAGTGACATAAACAGTCACAGCAGCTTTTAAAGACCATGCCTTCTGCAAAATAAATAAAGGGGTTCCTTGAGATCCAAACAGTATTTGTAGGGTTCCTCCAGGGTAAGAAGGTAGAGAAAGGCTGATGTAGATAGACAAATGTGGTAGACCTAACAGGCCGGCCCCAGAGGTGGCAACTCTTTCTGCAGTAATGTATATGGGCTGTGTTTATGACTTTAAGCCCTATTCATTTGTTTTTTTGAATTTCATTAAATTTCTTTCCATTTTTTTTAGGTATATATAATGATAGGTACACACCATACAATTTTCTGGCAGGTTTAACTGCCAGATCGATTATTTCCAGCATGTTCGATCAAAGTTTTGATTTTCTGATCGTTTTTTTAAATCATTTTTTTTTCCGATTTTCGTTCAGTTCTATGAAAATCAATTAAAAAAAGATCGAAAAAACGACTTAAGAAATTATTGGAAAATTTGAAAGATCGATCGAAATTCAGATCGGACATATTGGAAATAATCGATCTGGCAGGTAAATCTGCCAGAAAATTGCAAGGTGTTTACCTAGCATAAGGGAGGAATTTTGAAACTATGGGAAATGGTAATAAGAATCATGATAATATAATAATCCATCTATCTGGCTAGCTATTTGTAATGCAAATCCATTTATCTCTCTGTCTGTACTGGTTCCTCTATTTGTCTCTATTTGTGTGCGTCTATCTATCTAGCTATCTTGTTCTCTCTCTCTAAATTAAGTCAAAAATAGCTTTATTGACAAGACCAAGATACATACAGGCATTGTCAAAGCAAGGAGAAATGGGGGACATGAAAGGGAGTGAGTCATGGGGGTTAGTATTGGGAAAGGGGTATAACAGGTAAGCAGTCTGTTGACATATTAACGCTTACAGTTCATTTACAGTGATGAGTGAAAATGCCGATATTCTTTTCACAATAATTTTCACCAAAATAATGTAAAATTCGACTTTCAAGCGAAAATGCCCTGGGAAATCATTTTAGAATATGCTTATGATTATTTACAGTTTTGCGATTTTTCTCTTTAAAATGTGTCATTTTTCGCAGTTTTTTAGCTTTAGAAGGTAATACGCTCTTAACTCATGAATGGCAATTTAGGTGAAAATTCTGACACTTTTGGTGAAAATTTTGGCAATTTTTTGTACAGATGTACATATGGTAAAAATTTGCAACCGACACTGTTCATTTATGCTCCTCTCAGTCTTTCTATCTCTCTTTCTCTCATCAAGCTTCCTACACATCTATCAAGCTTTCTGTAGTGCTGATGGTCATTCTGCTAGGTTAAAGCACAAATATTTAGTACGTCTGGCTGGCTGAAGCCTGGCAGCCCCATTTCCACTAAGACCACTACTAGTATGGCTCCGGTTAATCTTCTCAAGCTTTAGAGGTTGTGCTACTATTTTTTTTTCATTCTTACCTCCCAAAACATCTTTGTAGGTTAAAGTGAACCTCCAGACTAAAAATCTACTCAGCAGCACTGAAAAGGCTTGGTGTTTTTCTTACCCAAGCCTCATTTTTAGCTGCACAGAAGAAAACTGCCCGGGCATTTTTCCCCTGATGCTGCGCATGGCATGATGGGATTTCTGATATTGTTGTTCTCATTCTGCTGTTTTGGTGCATATTTTTTTGTTAAAGTTTGAATTTGAGATTTGAAGCCTAGCACGTGCAGCTGAGAGGGGTGATCAGGACACAAGACAGTTGGAACTGTCTCATGCTCCCTGTCACCCTCCTTTCAACCAAAAAGATGGCTGCCCCCATACAATCACAAAAATTTGCATGGTCTTTTAAAACAGGGTGGGTAAGAGGTTATATTACCTATCTATTTTAATTAACATAACTAATGTAGTATGTTTGTTTAGGCTGTTAAAGTTCCCCTTGTTATGTTGTTATGAACCCATTTGTATGCCTCTGTATAGATAACATAAAATTGTAGCTGCATTTTTCCAATAACAACAACTTACAATGGGCACAGAAAATGAAAATGGTGATGTACTGAGCACCAAGTGTACTTGTAATGAGGTAGGAGAAGCAGTAGTACTGTGATAGTAATAGCAGCGATAAGAGCAGAACAGAGGCAATGCCAATTGGTAGATTGTCAGCACTAAAAATTATTTGCCAGAAATAAAATAAAAAACTAGTAAATGAAGTAATGACCCGGTCCAAGAATTCGGGGTCACAGAACTTTGGCCATCATATAACCATCACTTATAATATATTAACTGTTAAAGCAAACCTCTACTCCCTTTATATTTTTTTATCTAAGCCTCTGTTTTGTTTGCCGGCAGCTAGTTGATACTAGGTTTTAGGTCGTTTTAGAATAAATTGAGCCTCCCATATGAGCTGTATGTGCCCAACTTAAGCAATGTACAGATTGCAGCTAGATGGATCGGGGATCTCCGCCGACAAATGATCGTTTCCCGATCCATCTGGCCGAATCTGCAAACAGTCTCGGAAATGAACAATCGTGTAAATTATCGTTTATACAATCCCAAGACAATGAGGATTGGAGCGATACTCAACTACTTAATCGGATACATCGGTCATTCAAAAAAGAACATTCACCACCGGTGGCATACATCATTAATATTGTTTAACAATTTTTTGTTAAACGTTATTGTGCAATATCATGTGGAAAATCATTCATCACTCAAAACCGCTCACGAATATCGCTAAGTGGGTATGAGCCTTAAGGCATTTTCTATCCACAGTCAAGAGTACCATCTTTGTTAAGTGTTTAGCTTGAACAATGATTTATTGAAAAATCAAGGATCCGGTTTCCTCTAAAGTGAAGCTATAGAAAAATAGAGAAAGTAAGAGGGCTACCTGTGGTCTCCTTCGATGTATATTTCCCAGCAGGCATTTTGGCAGGCAATAACTATTAATAACTGGAAAGAGTATATGCTAAGTATGATTCCTTAATACAGGTCCACTTTAAAATAAGATATGGATGCTGTGACAGCATTTACACCAATCAAGGTTATTGCGCTAACAGTTAATTGTTACTGACATTTGAAAATTATGTCTATGATTATAACGACTTAGTAGTTTGGTCTGTGGCTATGCAGACTCGGGTCCTGTGGTCAGTTGCTCAACTTGCATTCGCGTATGTAAGAGTTGTGTTTATGATTCGTAGTTGCTCACGCTTCCTTTAACTAATCAAAACACACTTTAACATACTTATAGATTAAATAGATTGTGACTCAGGTGACCCTAAAGGACCTCCTTGGTTGGACCAAGCTTGTTTGACCATAACTTTCTTTGTTCCATAATAAAGAATAGATATTATGAAAGTAATGGTGTATGTCAACACTACAACCAAGGTTCAGAATGGAGACTTTGATGTTTGGGGGGCTCAAAAGAGCTAAACCAACAGTTTCTTATATCTCTTGAGTACTGCAGTGTTGACATAACTGGGAATGATTTATTGATGTAAGTTCTGCTGATGTGAGGTGACTCTACTACTACTTAACTGACCTAATTTTTGGGTGGACTCTTAATAAACATAATGGCCCTTATCCAATTTTTTTTCTTCTGGGTTTTTTTCCCCGGGAGATAATTTTTCATCTTAACTAAAGAATTCTTTTGTAGCACCTAGCAATTCAAAAAGTACTAAAAAGTGGGGCAAAAAACTTATTTAGAGTACTTTCTTTCTTGGTGTGAGCTTTAAAGATTATTTATTGGTAAGGTTTGACTATGTCTCCTTGTAGAGAACTCAGGAGAAAACTTAATAGGATATGGGTGAATATGTGAACTGAAGATCTTTTGGGGAAGTTTAATTTCTATTTAGCAAAGAAAACATCAGGTGGGCTATATAGTGTTAGTAGTTGACAAACGGTTAAAAGTCTACCAGAAGACCATTGTTTAAGCCCAAATTACAAGGCAATAAAACGGAACAGAACAATACCTGAGTGAGGCAGTATGGTGAATACATCTCTCTTACTCCGTCAATGCTTCCTTGATGTATCTTGCTCTTTCAAACTGTCTTGCAACAGTCTACGACTGTCTCATTTTGTCAGGATGTGATCTTCTGTCCAGCGGTCTCTCTCGATCTAGACGACTCTCAAAAGCTGGCTCTGGATGTCTCTTAGAACTGGCCTTTATTTTTGGAAGTCTTTCTCGGTTTCCGCACACGTTTCTCAAGCTACGTGGATTATTTAGTACGTTGGATTCTTTTACTTGGCCGCTCTCACTCGCTTTTCTGGGGATATCTCTTCCTTTGCATAGGCTTTACTGGTTATCTCTTTCTTTCGAACCTCTCTTTGTCTTCGGAGTTCTCTGAAATAGAAGTTCAGGGACAGTTTTAAAAAAGAGCAGAAAGAATGTAGGGAAAAAAAAAACTGGAGAGACAGCCAAGTTCAGACAAGAGACTGAAAAGAGACAAGCGAGATGTATAGAGACAGCTAGGTTCTCTAAAAAGCTAACGTAAATAAAAATCGAACATTTCTCAGGAAAGAAATGCTTTGGCAGCACCTGACGAAGGGCATAATGGGACATCTAACGGATCCATGACATGACGAGAAATCAGATTCTCTGACCTATAGTTCACATCTAGTAGATAGTGCATTACTGGTCAGACATTTTGGCCCGTTAATAAATGTTTTGTCAGTTAGGAATGGTTTACAAGTTTTCCAACCCAACCTATCAACCCTTCAATGACTGATGCAGATCTGCTGACATTATTTTATGGTCATGCATAGTCAGAGTGCCTCAAGAAGATGCTCAAATCTGTTTCAGAACATGACCCTATAGACACACTGGTAAATACACTGCATTTGGGTCATAAATAGCCAATTCTCCTAGAACTTTGTCTAGACCTTCCTTATTAGGCCCAATCCAATTCACTGTTTCTCCTAGGTGAAATTTTTACATCTTATCAATAAAATACCTTCTGAGTCACTAGCAAGCAAGACTATGCTCAATAATAATTTTGACAGTACTTTTTCCTCTACTTTTTGGTACTTTTCAATTGCAGAGTTCTGAAAATGTATTTTAAACAGAAAACTAAAAATGATCTCCTAGGAGAAAACCTAGGATAAAATGTGAATTATTTAATTTAACTCAATCCCAATAGACCATCAGTCTGCATGGAGGTGTGGCTTCAGCTGACAGACCAATTGGTCTCCACTCTGCATGCCCATGTGACCAAAAAGGGAGTGGCTCAGACTGTTAAGGAGAGGTGGCCAACTAGGATGAGATGAGGTTATATAGATTAATGCACCAGATATTTCCCTATCTTATTTTGCAAAAATACCCAGAATATAAATATGCAAATAAAAAAAACGAAATAAATAAATATATATATAAAGAGAGAGAGAGAGAGAGAGAGAGAGAGAGAGAGAGAGAGAGAGAGCATGCTCACACACACTAGGGGTTCATCCAAATGAAGTCACATAAACGAATGCAATAATACACCCAGAGCAATTACCAGTGATATAATTAGAGCAACTATAAAACAGAATTCTGTTATACTTCCATCTGCTTCTAAGGAAAACAATCTAGTTGTCCAATTTGAATCTAGGCTGCTGAGCTGGAGGCCACCAGTAACGCCCCAGTATATAACTGGCTACTAAAGGTGCCCACACACTTATCAAATTTTACCATTCGATACCTGGCAGATTCAATCGATGTGCTGGGAATCGAGTCCCCCAAATTATGTGGCGGTAGATCGAGAGCCAAAAGTGCAATGCAGCAGTTAGATCAATTTTCAATAGATTCCTTTCAGTAATCTATTGAAAATGGATGTGCAGTGTGTGGTAGGAATACTTTACTTTCTGAATCGATTCCTTTCAGAAAGGAATTGATTGTATTGCCACATTGAGTGGTAATCTATAAGTGTATGGCCAGCCTTAATCTATGTACACACACACACAACAAAAGCCGTTTGGAATATCCAGCGAACGACAGATACCACTATAGGAGTCGACAGTCATGTAAAAAATGTAGCCAAATGACAATATGCCTTTGCATTTTGCCTGATCTATCTCGTGGATCAACTCAGACGATTGTTGGGCAGATATCATGCAGTCGACTACATATGTACAATGTTGTTGAAACAACATTGTTCTACAGAGCTAAATGTCATGCATAATGTCACTTCTACTTACACATGCAATGTTTAAATGAGTTGATTGTTTGCATTATTGATGTGTGGACAACATCGTTGGAAAGATTTGTCTTTGTCGCTAGTTAAGTTGTTTACGCAGTGTTGGCTGTTTGTGGCAACTTTTATTGCGTGTGTGTATGGACCTTTAGTCCTATTGCCTGTGGCGTAACTAAGGTGCTATTGGCCCCAGTGTAAGTTTAACATTGGGCCCCCCAAGCGTTCAATATATAACAATTCATATGGAGCAACAATGCTGTAAATAATCTTTTAGAACAAAGAGGAAATGCCACTTTAAGGACCTGACGCGTTAAGCTTTTGCCATGAGATTTCTTATCTGTTTTCATGGAACAGGATACTTTTTTTAACACCCAACATGCAAAAAAAATACACAAAATAAGGTGCAAAAAACATTGCCAATGAATCCAGAACAACTTCCTTGTTCTTTGTGGTTTTGCTGCTTGCTACAGGGCTTGAAAACTGATTTTAGAGATAAGCTGAGAAACAAAAATCTAACTTGAGATAACTCCTGAGAAAGGCGTTTGTGCCTCAGGACCGATGTGAGTGACTTTTGCCATTGGCATAACCCGTTATTTACACAGAGCCAGGCACGGGATCCAGAATGGCCAGACGTGAAGTGACCTCTGATCCAGACGTGTGATGATCTCTGCCCCAGACTGCTCTACAAATACCAAAAGGACGACTGAGGAGGCTTAAAATAGATACAGAAGCTCCACGTTCACCGATTCTTGGATAGATTCCCCTTTCACTTGTGCTTGGGTTTATAGAAGCCTGGGGGCTGCCATACTGTGTTAAAGGAAAAACATCTCAAAATGGCCCTTCAATATATACATAAACACACAATAGTACATGTGAGTTCCTTTGTTTCCCCACATTTTCAGAAAATAGCCTTCTGTGGCTTCTGGGCCAGTCTATCTACTGTATCTCTAGTTTCAAAATACTTTTATTGGGTGTGGCTTACTCTACTTCACAGTGTCAACTTAACTGGCAAGTAACCTATCCTGACCAAGGGTCCACCAGCAACTTTAAAGGGAACTAAGCGCCACTTCCCCCCCGGTTTCTATTAGCTATAGGTGCTACCATGTCCCCCCATCCCCTTCTTGCTGCCCATTATTTATCCAGAGGAAGGTGTGAAGATAGCATCTGTTCGCTAAACTCTTTGAAGTGCAGTGTTGCATCCCCCCCCCCACTGATGGAAGCTTTTGTTTGTTGTCTGCTATTGTGTGCAATAAAATAATGACATCAGTCCTTATCTTCCTGAAACTTCTGCGGTCAGGCAGGCCTTGGAAGTAGGGTAATAAAACCCTCTGATAAAATTAAAACCTAACAGGAAGATTTTTTAAATTAATGAGCCACATTGTTGGCATGCATATTTAGGTGCTATTGAGATGCTCTGAGTGCTAAAAATGGTGCTTGGTTTATTTTAACAAGAAGGGCCCACACCTTAAAGCGGACCCAAACCAAACATATTTTTAAATTAAAAATATTTAGTTGCACCACTCTGACACAGACAAAGATAAATAAACACTCCTTCAAGCCTATGAGCATTTCAGTGCATGCTTTTCACCCTTCTCTTTTCATAACTAGGGTTATACAGGTGGCAGCCATTACTTCTGAGCTTAGTAGGAGGTTTTAGATGATGGGTGTGTTTGTCATCAGCTACCCTCCCTCACAGGGGCGTCGTCTATGTGAGATCTCTCACAAGCTGAGATCACCTCCCCTGTGACATCATCAGTAGCAGCCTGTTTTGTTTTTGTTTTTATCTCCTCCACCAGTCTGCCGGATTCTGTCCCGGCAATATGAAAGGAAGGGAAGGATTCCTCCAATAAATGTAAAATATTTTATATTTGTCATCATGCAGCTGAAAAAAGGCTGCTATTTATTATTCTAAGTTAGAAAATAGATTTTATTAATGAAATCTTGTATTTTTAACTTGGGTCCACTCTGTTGGAGTTTGGATACAGCAAGGTTAGAACTTATGTTCAGTTTTTTATTGTGAGCTGCAGCCACTGATATTTCCCAATCTAAATATTAATCATGGCACATACATCGATTCATTACACAACAGCTGCAAATACAGCCAAAATTAGACTTAAAGGGAACCAGAGACGAAGCATAGGTGAAAAATGGAAAAAGATTTCATATATACCTGGGGCTTCCTCCAGCCCTATAAGCCTGGATCGCTCCCAAGCCGCCATCCTTCGCTGCCTCTATCGCCAGTACCGGGTCCCGTAACTTCCGCTGGACGCGACCAGTTGTACGCATGCGCAGGGGCTCCCTCCGGCTTGTACGCCTGCGCAGTACGGAGGAAGCGTGCTGCGCTACCGTCGACTGGCCGAAAGTATGGGACCCGGTACCGGCGGGCAGAGGCAGCGGAGGACGGTGACGTGGGAGCGATCCAAGCTTATGGAGCTGGAGGAAGCCCCAGGTATGTATAAATCTATTTATTTTTTGTCTCTGGTTCTCTTTAAATCTGTGAGCTTTGCACAGCTGTATTGATCCATTCATTAGACATGCTGCATGATTTATATTATTTTGTTATTGAAATTCCAGTCAAAATTTATGGCAACCTCTTAACTGATTTCAGAGATTCTGTTAAAAATGACCGATCTGCCCAGATATCACTAGCGCTGATTCCTCACCATGGATGGATACTTAATGATTACAAAACCTTCATCCAATTCATTTTCCCTTTTAGGCTTCTCTAGTATTTTATGTCATTAAAAAATGGTGTGGAATGGCCTGGCTAGGCACTCATTTTGTGTCTCCTTGCAAAACCCCAGACGATAGAGTATATTCACTAAATATCGGTAAAACTCGTGCGTTTACAGGGAATTACATAAATTATAAAACACACATTGTGCAAACAGCACATCTTGGGCTCGATTCACTAAAGGGTGCTAAGTGTTAGCACGGCAGTGAAAAGCCGCTTTGCATGTGTAAACTACTTAGCACCCAAGTTTGCACATGCAAAGCCTTAACACTTGAGTTAGCACATGCAAAGCCTTTACACTTGAGTTTGCACGTGCAAACTAGGGTGCTAATTAGTTTGAGTGCTAAGTAGTTTGCACGTGCAAACTACTTCGCGCCTTAGTTTGCATGTGCAAAGCTTTTAGGCGTGATAACTGAGTTATCATGCTTTTGTGAATCAAGCCCCTTTGTTAGTTGCATACACACACGTTGCTTGCATAACACGCATTGGCATTGTGTATGTATCGTGAGTTGCGCTATTTGCGCCACTTACTTTACGTAACTCCAGCTAAACCCCGCATGCGTTATCTTCACTCATAAATTTTACTGATGTTTGGCAAAAATACCCAAATGTCACAGGATGGGGACTCGTGTAATCTGTTGTCTCATAAACATAAATATACAAATAATCAAAATTTACTTAAAGCCAAGATGTAGGAAAATGTATAAATATGCTAATAACTTAGTAATCAATGTTCTCAAATGTTGCCTTTTTTGTGTGAAATTAAACAGCCACCTAAAAATTATGTATTAGAAAATATGACCATGTAAGCAAAAACAGCTGAATTTAGGTTATGTGGGTGAAGGTAATGTTTGGATTGCATCGTCCAGCTAATTCAGACTAGAAAGAGGCAGGCACAGATTGAATCTCTGTGAAAGGATTGCAGCCTATAGCAGTGAAAGGCTGTAGTGCAGGATTTATAAGCAGGTATTTTATTTCAAAATTAAATTATTTGACACTAAGAGAAGTAAAAAGCTCTAGCCTGCAAAAACACAAATATTTCCCCAGCACTTTGCATATTACATAGACCCTTTTCTTGTATCTCCTCTCCGAAGGGATTACAGTCTAACGTCTTTATCGCTTTCATCCGAAGCACAGGCAGTCTGTCATACAACAATTACAACTTTATGGAAGTGTTTTTTTTTAAATTGCAGAAGACAATAAAATGCTGAACTTTGCTTCTTGACTCATTCATCTCTCATTCTATTCCACACATTGTCTGCAGTCTGCTGACTGGTCATTACTCAGTTACAACTGACCACTCTAGGCTTCTCAACTCTGTCTAGCCTGGCTTCTCCATACATTTCCTCATTAATTTCAACACACCTTCTCATTGGCTGATCAAGCAGAGATTAGCACATTTGGTAAATTTTCTGCTTGACACTAGTAATGTTATTACAGCTCTCTCTGCCATTGTCAGGGTTATTTCTCCTTAGACGCACTCCACTTCAGGAAGTAAGGTAAATTTTCTTACAAGTGATAACATTCTACAGAAGTTCTCTTGAGGAAAATATTCATGAAGAAGCATGAGATCGATTTGTTTAGGTGATAGTCTCTGACTGGCTAATCATGATCATATGATCATGTCTCACCTCAGGATCCTATGTAGGTCAAAACAAATGTGAGACGTGATCACATGATTTTGGTAAACCAATCAGAGACTTAACAAACAGTCACATGATCAAATCAATCTCCTACAGTATCCTTTTTTGCCTAAAGTAAACCTAAAACAGTTCTAAAACTTCCCAACGTTACAAAAGACAAAAAATAAAAATAAAAAAATGTCCTTTCTGTATTTCAAGGATGAGCTTTTAGGTCCAGTTTAGTTGCTCTCAGTTATAACTGAAAGGACAACTGATTTTCTAAGTAATGCCCATGTTTTCCTATGGCACAGTTCACACTTAACGCGTTTTAACTGAAATATTTTTCACAATGCACTGATATGGAGAAGAAAAAAAAATGCATACCCACTGATTAAGTGTAAACATACATGTAAAAACAGCTCAATGGTAATTTGGGCGCTGGGATAGCAGCTAATAGAATATCAGCACATTACTAATGTTCTACTATTGAGCAGGGGTTAATTCCAACAGTAGAATAGACAGTAGTAGAATAAAGTAGAACTATAGCCTAACCTAAGGTTTTCTCCTAGGAGAACATTTTTCACCTTCTGTTTAAGGTAACTTTTCAAGAAACATTTTAGTGCTCTGCAATTGAAAAAGTACTAAAAACTAGGTGAAAAAATTAATTTTATTATTATTTTTATTTAGTATTTATTTAGCACCAACATCTTTTGCAGCGCTGTACAGAGTATTTTCTAGCTTGCTGCTGGCATAACAGACATTTTATTGGTAAGATGTGAAAATATCTCCTAGGAGAAAAAAGTGAATTGAATGAGGCCCATAGTTTTCTCCTAGTTATATCTCCTACATATTTTCCCCACTTTAGCAATAAAATGCCTACGCTACTAGCAAGCAAGGAAATACTCAGAATCATCTTACTACATTTTTGGTACTATTTCAATTACAGGTTGGTGAAACATTATTTTAAAGAGAAGATGAAAAATTATCTCCTGGGAGAAAACTTAGGAGGAAAAGTGAATTGGATCGGGCCCATAGTTTTACAATGCAAACTATATTTCCTGTTATTATTAGTTTTTCTTCATATTAACTTTGAAAAATAGAAATATTTGAAGGATTGGAAGAAAGTTTTGAGTCAATAAAAAACATTTTTTTCAAAGAAAAATACATTTAACATCTAACATTTAACATCTGTACATCACTCCTGAAAAAGGGACAAATGAAGAAAGCGGGAAAGTTGGGAGATACCGTATTTATTAATTACCTTTTTTTAAGTGTAAAACATTACCAGTTGTAGGTGGAGTATTAAATGAACTGAAATATTTTGTAATACAGGTGAAACTTGAAAAATGTGAATATTGTGCAAAAGTCCATATAATTCAGTCATTCAACTCAAAAAGGTGAAACTAATCTATGGGATAGACTCATTTCATGCAAATCAAAATATATTCTAGGCTTATAGTGTCAGACACTAATCAGCTAATTAATCCAAAACACCTATATTTCATATATTAGTTTCACCTTTTAAGTTGATTTATTGGAATAAATGGATTTTTGCACGATATTCTAATTTTCTGAGTTTCACCGGTATATTCTGTGTCTTTCTAAATAAGAAAAAGATAAAAAAAATGAAATCAAACATGCTTTCATTCTAAAGACTTCTAAACCAAATCCACTAAAAAGCAGCGAATCTTCCCCTTCACTCGCGGGCACCTATCCAAACCTGGAATAGCTGTACTGAGAGGCCTGGCCCTTTAAAGTCAGTAATTGCCGATTTTCCCACTACGTCAGCTGGTAATTGGCTCTGTGCATCTAGACAATGTCAATTGTGGCCCTTTGCAGGAGTTAGAGGCCCCATGCGAGACCCCTAACAGTTAAATATTTGCCCACCACGGATAGAGATAGCTTATTTTTTACCACATCCACTTAGCGCTGCACAGAAGAGAGCTGTCCTCACAAACCTGCAGAATGGGGTCGTATATTTCCACTTGGAAAAACAGAAGCTCATTCTATTAAAACCCGAGCATTTAGATGCAGGCCTATTGCTCTGAGATACTCGCTATTACTATAAAGCGCCGCTCACTCCAGCTCTTCCACAGTAATTAATTAAGAGTCCAGATCTGATTTTGGCTGGCATTAATTTTTCCTTTCACACATGGAGATCAGTGGGAGGGGGCGTGCACAAGTAGGGGGGCACACTTGTCAAAATAAACACAAATACAGACGCTCGAAGGAGAGGGAGCGGGAAAAGGGAGAGAAAGAAGGGGAGTGAGCAGCGGCTGTGCCACAGACACATGACTACAGGCCTGGCTTGGCACCATTCTACCAGGCAGCAAAGGATTATTTATTACAATGTGGTACCTAAAGGACATAAGCTGCACCCACTCCCCTGGATCTGAAGACCACCCGCACCCCTGTGGAGCGATGACCTCGGCATACACACTCCTCTCACAATGCTTAGCTTCATGAAAATGGACTAAATATTTTTTTCCTTTTACTCTGTTTTCTATTGAAACGGTACCTTTCCTTGTCACCATACAATAAAGTTCACGGGCAGCACGGTTACGTAGCGGTTAGAACTCTTGCCTAGCAGCGCGCTGGGTACAAGCCAGGGCACTATCTGCATGGAGTTTGTATGTTCTTCCCATGTGGGTTTCCTCTGGGCACTCCAGTATTCTCCCAAATAATTTAATTAACTGCTCACAAAATTGGCCCTAAGCTACAACACATACACTGCACAATACATACAATGACATAGGACTAGAGTGTGAGCCCTTCTGAGGGACAGTTAAGTGACAAGACTATGTACTATGTACAGCGCTGCGGAAGATGTTTGCACTATAGAAATACTAAATAATAATAATAAAAATAAAGGTCTTCAACAATAAATTAGCCCATATATGTTAGATAGCACATGGTACTATTATTATTATTATTGGTTAGTATTTATATAGCACTGACATCTTCCGCAGCGCTGTACAGAGTATATATCAACCTCGCGTCTACATTTACTCCTTACTAAATAACCTAATTACGTACTGCCTGTACATATACTGTATACTTCCCCTACCTCTTGTTTCCACCCCATAACCTAATTACGTACTGCCTGTACATATACTGTATACTTCCCCTACCTCTTGTTTCCACCCCATAACCTAATTACGCACTGCCTGTACATATACTGTATACTTCCCCTACCTCTTGTTTCCACCCCATAACCTAATTACGCACTGCCTGTACATATACTGTATACTTCCCCTACCTCTTGTTTCCACCCCATAACCTAATTACGCACTGCCTGTACATATACTGTATACTTCCCCCACCTCTTGTTTCCACCCCATAACCTAATTACGCACTGCCTGTACATATACTGTATACTTCCCCACCTCGTTTCCACCCCATAACCTTATTACGTACTGCCTGTACATATACTGTATACTTCCCCACCTCTTGTTTCCACCCCATAACCTAATTACGCACTGCCTGTACATATACTGTATACTTCCCCACCTCGTTTCCACCCCATAACCTTATTACGTACTGCCTGTACATATACTGTATACTTCCCCTACCTCTTGTTTCCACCCCATAACCTAATTACGTACTGCCTGTACATATACTGTATACTTCCCCTACCTCTTGTTTCCACCTCATAACCTAATTACGTACTGCCTGTACATATACTGTATACTTCCCCTACCTCTTGTTTCCACCCCATAACCTAATTACATACTGCCTGTACATATACTGTATACTTCCCCTACCTCTTGTTTCCACCTCATAACCTAATTACGCACTGCCTGTACATATACTGTATACTTCCCCTACCTCTTGTTTCCACCCCATAACCTAATTACATACTGCCTGTACATATACTGTATACTTCCCCACCTCGTTTCCACCCCATAACCTAATTACGCACTGCCTGTACATATACTGTATACTTCCCCTACCTCTTGTTTCCACCCCATAACCTAATTACGTACTGCCTGTACATATACTGTATACTTCCCCACCTCGTTTCCACCCCATAACCTTATTACGTACTGCCTGTACATATACTGTATACTTCCCCACCTCTTGTTTCCACCCCATAACCTAATTACGCACTGCCTGTACATATACTGTATACTTCCCCTACCTCTTGTTTCCACCCCATAACCTAATTACGCACTGCCTGTACATATACTGTATACTTCCCCTACCTCTTGTTTCCACCCCATAACCTAATTACGCACTGCCTGTACATATACTGTATACTTCCCCTACCTCTTGTTTCCACCCCATAACCTAATTACGTACTGCCTGTACATATACTGTATACTTCCCCACCTCGTTTCCACCCCATAACCTTATTACGTACTGCCTGTACATATACTGTATACTTCCCCACCTCTTGTTTCCACCCCATAACCTAATTACGCACTGCCTGTACATATACTGTATACTTCCCCTACCTCTTGTTTCCACCCCATAACCTAATTACGCACTGCCTGTACATATACTGTATACTTCCCCTACCTCTTGTTTCCACCCCATAACCTAATTACGCACTGCCTGTACATATACTGTATACTTCCCCACCTCTTGTTTCCACCCCATAACCTAATTGCGTACTGCCTGTACATATACTGTATACTTCCCCACCTCTTGTTTCCACCCCATAACCTAATTACGCACTGCCTGTACATATACTGTATACTTCCCCTACCTCTTGTTTCCACCCCATAACCTAATTACGCACTGCCTGTACATATACTGTATACTTCCCCTACCTCTTGTTTCCACCCCATAACCTAATTACGTACTGCCTGTACATATACTGTATACTTCCCCACCTCTTGTTTCCACCCCATAACCTAATTACGCACTGCCTGTACATATACTGTATACTTCCCCTACCTCTTGTTTCCACCCCATAACCTAATTACGCACTGCCTGTACATATACTGTATACTTCCCCTACCTCTTGTTTCCACCCCATAACCTAATTACGCACTGCCTGTACATATACTGTATACTTCCCCTACCTCTTGTTTCCACCCCATAACCTAATTACGCACTGCCTGTACATATACTGTATACTTCCCCTACCTCTTGTTTCCACCCCATAACCTAATTACGCACTGCCTGTACATATACTGTATACTTCCCCTACCTCTTGTTTCCACCCCATAACCTAATTACGTACTGCCTGTACATATACTGTATACTTCCCCTACCTCGTTTCCACCCCATAACCTAATTACGCACTGCCTGTACATATACTGTATACTTCCCCACCTCTTGTTTCCACCCCATAACCTAATTACGTACTGCCTGTACATATACTGTATACTTCCTCTACCTCTTGTTTCCACCCCATAACCTAATTACGTACTGCCTGTACATATACTGTATACTTCCCCTACCTCGTTTCCACCCCATAACCTAATTACGCACTGCCTGTACATATACTGTATACTTCCCCACCTCTTGTTTCCACCCCATAACCTAATTACGCACTGCCTGTACATATACTGTATACTTCCCCTACCTCTTGTTTCCACCCCATAACCTAATTACGCACTGCCTGTACATATACTGTATACTTCCCCTACCTCTTGTTTCCACCCCATAACCTAATTACGCACTGCCTGTACATATACTGTATACTTCCCCTACCTCTTGTTTCCACCCCATAACCTAATTACGTACTGCCTGTACATATACTGTATACTTCCCCTACCTCGTTTCCACCCCATAACCTAATTACGCACTGCCTGTACATATACTGTATACTTCCCCTACCTCTTGTTTCCACCCCATAACCTAATTACGCACTGCCTGTACATATACTGTATACTTCCCCTACCTCTTGTTTCCACCCCATAACCTAATTACGTACTGCCTGTACATATACTGTATACTTCCCCTACCTCGTTTCCACCCCATAACCTAATTACGCACTGCCTGTACATATACTGTATACTTCCCCTACCTCTTGTTTCCACCCCATAACCTAATTACGCACTGCCTGTACATATACTGTATACTTCCCCTACCTCTTGTTTCCACCCCATAACCTAATTACGCACTGCCTGTACATATACTGTATACTTCCCCTACCTCTTGTTTCCACCCCATAACCTAATTACGCACTGCCTGTACATATACTGTATACTTCCCCTACCTCTTGTTTCCACCCCATAACCTAATTACGTACTGCCTGTACATATACTGTATACTTCCCCACCTCTTGTTTCCACCCCATAACCTAATTACGCACTGCCTGTACATATACTGTATACTTCCCCACCTCTTGTTTCCACCCCATAACCTAATTACGTACTGCCTGTACATATACTGTATACTTCCCCACCTCTTGTTTCCACCCCATAACCTAATTACGCACTGCCTGTACATATACTGTATACTTCCCCTACCTCTTGTTTCCACCCCATAACCTAATTACGTACTGCCTGTACATATACTGTATACTTCCCCTACCTCTTGTTTCCACCCCATAACCTAATTACGTACTGCCTGTACATATACTGTATACTTCCCCTACCTCTTGTTTCCACCCCATAACCTAATTACGTACTGCCTGTACATATACTGTATACTTCCCCTACCTCGTTTCCACCCCATAACCTTATTACGTACTGCCTGTACATATACTGTATACTTCCCCACCTCTTGTTTCCACCCCATAACCTAATTACGTACTGCCTGTACATATACTGTATACTTCCCCTACCTCTTGTTTCCACCCCATAACCTAATTACGTACTGCCTGTACATATACTGTATACTTCCCCTACCTCGTTTCCACCCCATAACCTAATTACGCACTGCCTGTACATATACTGTATACTTCCCCACCTCTTGTTTCCACCCCATAACCTAATTACGTACTGCCTGTACATATACTGTATACTTCCCCACCTCTTGTTTCCACCCCATAACCTAATTACGCACTGCCTGTACATATACTGTATACTTCCCCTACCTCTTGTTTCCACCCCATAACCTAATTACGTACTGCCTGTACATATACTGTATACTTCCCCACCTCGTTTCCACCCCATAACCTAATTACGTACTGCCTGTACATATACTGTATACTTCCCCACCTCTTGTTTCCACCCCATAACCTTATTACGTACTGCCTGTACATATACTGTATACTTCCCCACCTCTTGTTTCCACCCCATAACCTAATTACGCACTGCCTGTACATATACTGTATACTTCCCCTACCTCTTGTTTCCACCCCATAACCTAATTACGCACTGCCTGTACATATACTGTATACTTCCCCTACCTCTTGTTTCCACCCCATAACCTAATTACGCACTGCCTGTACATATACTGTATACTTCCCCTACCTCGTTTCCACCCCATAACCTAATTACGTACTGCCTGTACATATACTGTATACTTCCCCTACCTCTTGTTTCCACCCCATAACCTAATTACGCACTGCCTGTACATATACTGTATACTTCCCCTACCTCGTTTCCACCCCATAACCTAATTACGCACTGCCTGTACATATACTGTATACTTCCCCTACCTCTTGTTTCCACCTCATAACCTAATTACGCACTGCCTGTACATATACTGTATACTTCCCCACCTCTTGTTTCCACCCCATAACCTTATTACATACTGCCTGTACATATACTGTATACTTCCCCTACCTCTTGTTTCCACCCCATAACCTAATTACGCACTGCCTGTACATATACTGTATACTTCCCCTACCTCTTGTTTCCACCCCATTCCTTTAGATTGTAAGCTCGCAAGGGCAGGGCTCTAACCCTTTTGTGTCTTGGAATGTTATTAATTGAATTGCTTGCACTCCGTTATACATTTATATATTTTAGTTATCATGTTAAAATTGCTATTGTATCACCTGTTCTGTATTTTGTACCAGTGTTCATATTTGATGTACATCATTGTCTGTAACATTATGTATCCCTTGTTTGTCTTATTACATTGTACAACGCCACGGAATATGTTGGCACTTTATAAATAAATAATAATAATATGTAGTCTTGTCACTAACTGTCAGAGGAGCTCACAATCTAACCCCTACCATAGTGATATGTCTATGTATGTATTGTGTAGTGTATGTATTGTAACCTAGGGCCAATGATTAGGAGGAAGCCAATTCACTTATCTGTAGTTTTTGGGATCTGGAAAAAAAAACCGGAGCACACAGACACGGGGAGAACATACAAACTCCTTGCAGATGCTGACCTGGCTGGGATTCGAACCGGGGACCCATCACTGCAAGGCCAGAGCGCTAACCACTACGCCACTGTGCTGCCCACTATACAAAGAAAAGTTGATTAATTGTATTACTTACTGCCCCGACGCACAGGTCCTCACAATTTACTGTTGTTATCACACATTTATATATACAGTACATATATTATATTTATATTAATTATATATATTATATTTATATTAACATGCTGATGTCTTTACCAACGACATCGATCTCCTCCCGTCACTAGCCGCACATCACAATCTTATGTCCTAACAACAGTCTATAGGTGGCCTCACACTATGAAATGCACAGTAGATCAAATAAATAATCAATATCTACCTAATCTCAATCACTTCTGAGGTGTAGCACTAAAAGGTGTATACAAACGCCCAATTACAGTCACCTGCAGGGATCGGGAGTAGAACCTACTGGCAGCAGCTCAGGCTGAATCCCGCACAGACGCGTCGCTAGCCTACAGAATGGTAATGGGTTCTGGTGATATGGGTGGAGAAGGACAGTGTAGCCCAAGATGGAGCAGCTTTAAGTGGGCGGGGTCAGTAGGGGAACAATGGGCTCAGCCTGCCCTCGGCCCGAGATGATACAGCACTCTGGGTCTCTCAGCCATGTATCAAGGCCACCATACACACGCTAGATTTTTGGCAGAGGCAGCCCTGACCGGCCACCTTGGCCAAGAACCACCCAGCAGGTCTACAGAGCTTCTCACCAGTAGATATCAGATAAGATTTCAGCTGAACTTGATATCCATTGCAAGAACGCTGTCCATACTTTTGTATTTCCCCAAGTAGTAAAAATGTATGTAGTTGTCATTCATGCACCACCACTCCTACCTGCACCCTTCCATCCCCCTTGCTACTGGCAAGCTCACTCATCTAAAGAACGTACATTTCTGATCAATAATCAATCATTATTTTAATCAGGTATTCCAATATCAATTAAGGATGTTCTAGTGTAAATAGATTTTAATTAGATTTGCAAACTTAAAGTCCGATCTATTAAAAAATATGGCCAGGTTAATACTAGTTTGATGTGATGACGATAAGATTACCAGCACGTTCTAACAATTTGGAAGGAAATAAGAGACCTGGAAGAACCCCGTACAAACACAACGAGAACATCCAACGTTTGTCGGTACTATCTTGGCCAGGAATTGAAGCTCAGAGTTTAGAGTCTAGAGGTGTGGGCTGAAGGAAAATACTGAGACGTAATGAAGGACATTTACTAAAGTTATGGTACAGCTATGAATAGCACTAAACAGAAAATAGTATAAAGATACAATACTTCAGGAGAACGTCCACCACTTGAACTTGTACAGTAATGGTCACCAAGAGTGTTATGACTTTAGCTGTTGGCGACCTTCTAATCCCACCCAGGGTCCAATACCATGCACAGCACAACAGGTGACTGGGTGTTCCCTCTGCTCGATCTCACCCTTTATGGTCCTGGAAATGAACGAATGTCTTTCTGGGCATGGAAAAGGCTCTCGAATGAAAGCACAATTGGTACTCATGGCTTGAGGTCGAATACATGAGCCAAATTATGTTACTGGACAACACAGTCTCCTGCTTCAACCTACTGTGACTTCTATGGCTGCCTGCAGGGAGGGGGAAGTGCAACAAGTTCCAAGAAGCACTCCAAATTGGTTCTCCAACTATATTTGAAAAAAAACGTTATGTAATTCCATTTGATCCGACATTTCAGGATCAGTGTGGACTCCCTTATCAAGGCAGCAGGTATAGGAAAATAAATGACCCACAAACGCAAACAGACCCAGCGCACCTGAAAATGTAGCAAAAGTGAATGCCAAGATCAAGGAATCAGATTGGTCGGTCTGTGTAAAGCTGGCCTCTAACGGTCCAATTTCTAGCGAAAAATCGGTCGAGCGATCAGAAATTCTGATCGGATTGGTTGTAAATAATCTCAGTTGATGGGAAAATCGATAATGAACAATTATAAAAAAAAATCGTCCGATTGAATTTTCGTTGAATCAAAATTTGGATTTTCTTGTTGGTCGTGATAGATAGGAAGCAATGATTGGTTTGTTGATGGTGTTGTGAACGATTTTTCGTCCGATCAGAATTTCTGATCGCTCGAACGATTTTTCGCTAGAAATTGGACCGTTGATGGCCACCTTAACAGCTCCACTTCTTCACCAATTTTGCTTGCACTGGTCAACTTGGCCTAATATTTCCCTATAATGACTACCCTGAGAAAGGATCCTCAGTCCTCCTGAAATACATAGAATTGCATATGGACAATTAAAATGCTTCTTGAAGTACAGTTGGAGTACCATATAAGGAATGCTCACAGGTGGGGGCATAACTAGAGAGGAGCATCCCCTGCGATTGCGGACGGGAGGGCAGAGCTTTAGGTATCCCCAACTACTGACCTTCCCTTCCTCCCATACAGGGGACTATACTTCAGATCAGGTGTTTTTGTGGCTACACTTGTTATGGGTGTGAAGACCATGATGGCCACACTTGTTTTATGACCCTTGTGAGATGGGCCCCAAGATCGTGAGGGTCACCACGGGGAGGCAAGAGAAGGGGTGTAGACATTGGGGGGGGGCATCAAAGTTTTGCATGGGGGCCCCATTAAAGTTTCCTTAGGGGCCCATTAAATTGTAGTTATGCCACTGCTCACAGGAATTTTTTTATTATGACTAAACTTTATTTACAAAGTGCTAAAATATTAGGCAGCACTAAACCATTAATACAAAGTGGCACCATCCACCCATTGGTTTCAGCACTCACATAAGCTACTCTATCATTTGAAGTGCATAGTTTACCCAAATATTCTCTTCTTTTATAGATAGACTTCTTAAGGCGTCTTCCAATGCCATAATGCCCCTTTCCTGCTGAAAACTGCATTACAACCCTGAATACCACTTCCTGGATGGTTGCTAGGAAACCAGAAATGTCTCCACCAATGAGAAAAGCGAACATGACCCATCCCGATATGGACATAGGGATAGGTGAATACACTTGACCTCTCTAAATATTAAGAAGTTTGCATACATGGGAATTTGAAGCATATTTGTAAAGTCTATAGAATGTTGAATGGAACATAGCGTCGGCCAGCCTTTTCAGTAATATTTGGTGTTGCAATGCGCTGTGGTGCATTGTTCTGGCCACCATACGGCTGCGTTCCATCTGCTGACTTTTTCCTGCTTGGTAGTGCATTGCTAATGTGCAGCAGTCACAGAGCATGCTTCTACAATGCCTCTCAGGTGCCTCTGCTACTAGGACTCCTTACATCCAGCCAAATTTCCAGTAAAAAAATGCATCTCTCGTTAACGACTGCTGAGCAAAATGTTTCAAATGGCACAATATGACAAATGAAGTCTAGATTCCTGTTAAAGGACAATTGTAACGTTAGAAAACAAAAAAAAGTTAGATACTTACCTAAGAGGAGGGAAAGCTCTGGATCCTAGAGCCTTCCCGTTCCCCTCTGTTTCCCCTTGTTTCACCGCTGGGCCCCTGGTCAAATCTACCACCGGCTGCATCTTCGAGTTTCCTTGGAAGTACTCTGGTCTCCGAGCAGCTTCATATTGCACGCATGTGAAACCCAAATACTTCCATGGCCTTCCAAAGAGACTTGAAGGCCTCTTCAACATTATAGTCGAAAGTTGGAAATAGTGCAACTTCATCACCTGAAAGTGATGTTATACTCTCCAAACAAAAATTTCAGTAACTACTCTTAAGCCCCATACACACGCTCCACAGCGGTCTTTAATGCAGCACAATTATCAAACAACCTTTGTCGTGAAACAAGTTGAAACAACCCAAAAAAGTTGCTTGCTATTGTTCACACAACTGATAAGACGTTAATCCAACAATTGGATTATTATTATTATTGATTTATAAAGCGCCAACATATTCCGTGGCGCTGTACAAAGTATTGACGTCTTATCAGTTTTGTGAACAATAGCAAGCAGCCTTTTTTGGGTTGTGTCAGCTTGTTCCACACCAAAAGTTGTTTGACAATTGTGCTGCATAAAAGACCGCTGTTGAGCGTGTGTATTGGGCTTTAGTTGCATAAAAGAACATGTGAAAGCATTCCCACATATTTTCTCTGTGTAAAAACGTATATATTTTCACTGCAAAGAATAGTTCAAGATAACTTATCTTTGGCTAATGTAATAATTGTTGGATTGCTGGCTAAAGCTCTCTGAAGGCATGCTGCCGCCCCCCCCCCCCCCCCCCTTCTGCTCAAGTGACTCAACCATTGCCAAGAGGATGTATCTATTCAGCAGAGGGAGGGAGGAGGAGGGAGCAGAATCAAAGCAAAGTCTGTACTATTCATCCAACATCTCATTGAAGGTAGGCCCCACACTATCCTTCCTTTCGAACGGTTTTTAAATATTTTATGATCTACTTGGATGCCTCAGTCTAATAGTCAACCCCTGTAGGGGGGTTGAATTTTATGTTATATATATAAGATTCTTTTTTGTCAGGAGCTGCACCCAGAATTGAATCTCAAGGCCGGGTGGGGACAGTACTTCCCCACATGTCTACAAAAGTGGTTGCCTAACTAGCAACCGTTTTTTGTAAGTATAATACACGTCTGTCCACCACAGCTGATCTTACAACATACTGCACAATATTAGACTCCCGTTGCTTCCTGTCATTTTTTCCTCTTTTTTTTCACCTCTGCTAAGGAGAACTTCAGTCTTTATAAAGCAAAAAAAAAGTGTAAATGGATTTATTAATATAGACCTTAAATGAATATGAAGGTGAAGCTGGGGGTTTCATATTTATGATTGTTTTTTATATAAGCCGGTCTGCTGACAGTAACAGTAGCCTTTGTGTAACAGGTGTGTTTGTGGTGGTTTATTTTTACAGGCTGCCCAGCTGGATTGGAGTTTGAACGCTGCAGGAGCTGGGGAGGAGGCCTAGGGGAAGCCGCTTCTTGGGACATGTGGGCCACAACTGGAGGAAGCCGCAGACAGAGGCACTGATACGTTCATTTCATTAGGCTTAAAGGGGGACTCTGAACGCAGACATTGGGACAAGTATGCTTGTGATAAGGCTAAAACAACCTATTAGTGTTGATTGGACCTTGCTATTGTTGTCCAAAACCTCCTATACTGCTGCCTGGAAGACAAACAAAAAGGGCACGTGTGTTAGAATGAGAATAAGACTCAGTTCATAATGAATGACAGATATGTTGACGGATCCAATGTTAATGTAAATGTGAAGCAAACTATAAAAAAAGACAGATACTCGCCTATGGAGAGGGAAGGTTCAGGATCAAATAGAGCCTTCCTGTTCCTCTCTTGGTTTCTTTGTTCCAGCCCTGTTGCAGGTATTCAACCAACTGGTCGAATATGCATTCAGGGATCCTAGGAATTCTTTAGAAGAACTCTTGTCTCCGAGTGCTTCTGAAGACGAGTGGCTTCCTATTGCATATGCACAAGCGTACACAGCACAATGCCGCCCACCTTCGGAAGAACTCTGGGGCACAAGCTTCCTGAGCCTTTTGAGGGCTCCCAGAGGTGGCAAATTTGGACAGGTCCCGGCCCTGGAAAGAGGACACCAAGAGACGAGAGGGAAGTTTCTATGAGATCTAGAGCCTTCCCTCTCCATAGGTGACTATCTGCTCCTATTTTATTAGGATGCTACAAGATTGCTTTAAAATGAGGATCCATTCAGACCTGTGCTAACATGTCTTCTTTGTCCAGTGTCCGTCTTGTCTGTCACAGTGGCTGAACAGAAATTCCCGACCTGCATGATTTTCCTATGTCAGAACATTGTTATGTAGGTCTTTTGAGACACCATATTTGTGTTGTCACCATCCATGGTACTGATCACCGATAGGGTGGACCGATCGTTAAAGAGGCTCAGAGATGAGATAAAGTACAGCTCTGATACTTAACCGGGGCTTCCTCCCGCCCAATAAACACGTCCCACGCCGCCCCCCCACAGTGAGCCATTCAGGCGCGGTGATCTCCGTTACCAGCCTCAGTGGCGTCACTCCAGGTCTACTGCGCATGCGGGGGAGGTCTGCGCATGCACAATAGACACCGACTGGCGTCGGCTGAGGCGGGTAACGGAGATCACCGCGGCTGAATGACCACAGGAGGACGGCGTCGGACTTTGACGTGTTTATGGGACGGGAGGAAGCCTCGGGTAAGTATCAGAGCTGTACTTTATCTCAACTCTGAGGCTCTTTCAGGTGGCCACTAACGATCCAATTTCTAGAGATAAATTGTTTGAGCGATCAGACAATTCTGATTGGATGTGATCTGATTGGTTGTAAATAATCTTTGTTGATGGGCACAATCGATTACGAATGATTATAAAAACAGTCGTCAGATTGGTTTTTCATCAAACCAAAATTTGGATTTTCTTGTCGGTTGTAATAGATAGGAAGCAAAGATTGGTTCGTGAATGGTGTAAGTGAACGATGCATTAAGATATTTCACTTCCGATCAGAATGATCTGATCTCTTGAATGATTTTTCGCTAGAAATTGGATCGTTAGTGGCCACCTTAAGAGAGAGAAATATTATGGGGCATTTTTACTGCTCATCTACAGCTAAGGTCAACAAGCTAGATAAATGTCTTTGGGTGCAAACGATTTCCAGCTCACAAAACTACGAGCTACGTGACACACAATTCTGTCGTTTATGCGAAGTTCTTATATAGACGCCACACATGCATACTTTTACCAATGGACATTCAATGATGTGTGTACATGATATCTCATATGAAGTTCGTATGGAGGAGCCAAGCATACGCCCTTGCGCCGTCATTTGTACTCTAACAATATTTCTACACACAGTTTAATGCTAGGTACACATGATACAATTTTCTGGCAGATTTACCTGCCAAATCGATTTTTTCCAACATGGATTTAGATCGATTTTCGGATCAATTTCCACAGAATTGAACGGAAAATCAATCGTAAAATTGATCAAAATTCAGATCGGAGATGTTGGAAAAAATCGATCTGGTAAGTAAATCTGCCAGAGAATTGTATACTGTGTACCTAGCATATCATAAACTATAATCCCCCAAACAGATCTGCAATGATATTTCCTCCTTATGCCCAAGAAACATCATTAGTCATCACCCTTTCCTGCCGGCAGGCTGTTTTTTAGTGACCGATTATCTGACAACTAGTTGTGTTAAGTTTGTGACAGTTTAAAAAAGATCGTTGTACAGACACAATGCTTCGTTATCTGCTGGGCAGCCCATTCTATCATATAGGGATGGGGGGAGCAAGGAGGATCGGGTGGTATCCTGCTGCAGGAACTTCAATAAAAGTTACAATGCCAAGTTGCCAACAGAGGTTGTTCTCTTAGCGACCCAGCTTTACTGCTTTCTCTCTCGGGGCCAGCGTTTATGTAAAGATTAAATGGGCAATTTCTCAGGACCCCAAACTCCTTCACAACAAACTTACTTATTTCAAGAAGTGCAGACGCTAGTGGAACAATCCTACCCTGTTTCCCCCCGAAATTAAAGGACATCCGAGGTTAAACTAAACTGATGAGAAAAAGGATTGTATCTATCCTCCTTCTCCTAAAAATGACTTTTTTTTTTTAGACATTCCATGGTTTTATTTTATATTTAAATCTAGTTTTTATGGTTTCATTGTCTCTGCTCAATGACACCTTCATTGAAGTATGTTAGAACTCAAATCTAGGAATTATTGACCCTTTTGATCTCTTTCCTGCTCTCAGAAGCCATTTACTGACAGAAAAGTATTTTATGGCTGTAATTAATTATCAGTGAGGGTTATGCTATAGTCTGACCCAGTCCCGACCCGGACAGAAACTGTCACTTGCATACCTGATGTTTAACTTTTTCAGGCAGAGAGAGGAAAAAAGGAAGCCTAGGAAGAAGTATTGCACCTTGTGTTATACTGGAGCCAATGGTCTCACCGGCAGGATCATAGCTCCATCATTGGAACAATCACTGCACTAGCTGCTTATCAGAGAGTGCAGTAATTGGCCCAATACCGGAGCCATGGTCTCGGCTGCATCATTGGGACAATCACTGCACTAGCTGCTCATCAGAGAGTGGAGTAATTGGCCCAATACCAGAGCCATGGTCTCGGCTGCATCATTGGGCCAATCGCTGCACTAGCTGCTCATCAGAGAGTGGAGTAATTGGCCCAATACCAGAGCCATGGTGCCGGCTGCAGGACCATCGGCTCCAGTAGAAACACAAGTTGCAGTACTTCTTCCCCATAAGCTGAAGCTTGGGGGGAAAGGGGTATGGAGCTGGGGGACAGAAAAAAATGCAGGGGGACCTCAAAGGATATGGGGGACAGCGCAGAATGGAGCTGGGGGTATGAGGAGGATGCAGGGGAGACATTGGAGGACACAAGGAGAACATGGGGTCAGCAGAAGACACAGTGAAGTACACTGAGGACATAGGAAGGACACGAGACACAGGAGGACAAGATAGAGGAGGACACGGGGACAGAAGGGGACACCAGGAGGACACTAAAGGTACAAGGGGGACACTGGGGCACACAAGAGGTGGATCCAGCAGAGGAAGAGGTGGCACAATGGGGAAGGCAGGAGGACACACAGCACAGGAACTTGTGTGTTCATAGAAATATAAGACATCCCCTGAAAATAAGCCCTAGCATATCTTTTGGAGCAAAGATATGACACGGAAACAGGGTAGCAGTGCATAAACCTGCAGGGGAAATGAGAGTATCTTGCCTTTATGTTCTGCCCCTCCCTAGTATATTGCATTGTTTTCATAAAGATGGGCTCGGATTAGGAGTATAACCACTTAAGAGAGCAGAGGATGGAGAAGGCGAGCTGTGTGGTGACTCACAGCACACGCTGAGCGAGGACATTGGAAGGAAGACGTGACTGTACTCTGGTGGGACAGAGGACTGTTTGCTTTATGGTGGATGGGGTTTTCTGAGAGTTGGCAAGCATGCACTGGCGGAGAGGGACAATAACAATTACTCTAACCATTACTGAACCATGGAACAAACAGAGGAGTGAGCACTTTGTGTGTTCTAGATGTTTATTTCTAGTCCTCTGAAGCAGAGGGTACATTACTACAGCAAACCTCAGGAGTGACTTTCATGTTTTGCATTGGAACGTTGTGACAATTTTTTAAGTATATTGTATTACTGGTCGGAGTCCCATTTTAAGACATTTTAACCACTCTCACGGTTCTCCCCTGTAGCGTGTCACTGCTTCTTTATCTGGCAGTCAGCATGTATAATACACAGCTTACTACTACCTCAGCAGCATTGACTACTGTTACAAATGAAGCTCTGTTGAGTTCCCTCAGGGATTAACTACTAACTTCTTTCCTCATCCCCATGTGATGGCTGGCTGGCCTTAGTATTGGTGCCAGGAAATGATGTCATCAGGGGATCCGGATGGGCCGCTGCCAGCATAAGGAGAACATGCCAAGGGTGGATGGAGGTCTGGCAAGGGGCAGGAAGAGGTGTGGCCAGAGGTGTATAAATAGGGGATTGGAGGGGGAATGGCTACGCTTACAAACTACAAAGTGTAGTCCAACATTAGAGTCTGCATTGTCATGGTTGTAAGGCTGTATAGTATTAATGTGTGCCACATCATGGAAACCTCTACAAGTTAGCTTTAAAGTGAACCCAAGGTGGTATTAAAAAAATACAATAATTACTTAAGAGGAGGGAAGCCTATATACTGTAGGATTTACCATGTCTCCTGGCCTCCCCCGTTGCAGCGTATGGACCTCCAGAACATATCCAACAAGAGCTTGTTGATAGGTTACGTGGCTGCGCTCCTCTTCATACACAAGTGTGGTCATACTGCACGTGCGTCAGTACGGCTGCGCCTGCGTCCAGGAGTAGGTATGTGGTACTGTGCAGGTGAAGCTGTGCCATGCTACTGTGCAGGTGCAGCAGCCGAAGAGAAGTGAGGATGCGATCTTCAAAAGAGGCTTTGTGTTCTCTTTAAAGGGACACTTAAGGCTAAAAAAAATGAGTTTTACTCACCTGGGGCTTCCACCAGCTCCCTGCAGCTGTCCGGTGCCCACGCAGCCTCACTCCGATCCTCCTGGCCCCGCCGGCAGCTACTTCCGTTTTCGGTGACAGGCGCCGACAGGTGGGAACGCGAGTGATTCTTCATTTTCCTGGCTGCAATAGCAGTATAGAGGGCGCTACTGTGGCCAGGAACGTGAAGAATCACTTGCGTTCCCAGGCCTGTCGGCGCCTGTCGCCGAAAACGGAAGTAGCTGCCGGCGGGGCCAGGAGGATCCGAGTGAGACTGCATGGGCACCGGACAGCTGCATGGGGCTGGTGGAAGCCCCAGGTGAGTAAAACTCATTTTTTTTTGTAGCCTTAAGTGTCCCTTTAAAGTGAATGGGAGTCGATATAAAAAAAAAAAAAAGCCAACTACTTATGTAAGGAGAGGGAAGGCTCTGGGTCCTATAGAGCCTTCCTACTCCTCTCCTGGTCCCGTTCCAGTGCTGGCTCCCCGGGAGCAGTATTCAACCAATTTGGTCAAATACTGCTCTCTCTCTGCCATGAAGGAGGCTTAGGAGGTCTTCGGGAGCCAGAGAAGAGCGCAGTATGGAGCCGCCTTTCTTTGGAAGGACTTGTCTCCCGAAGACTTCCGAAGTTCCCCGCGGCGGGGGATTCAAAGGTCCTGGGTCCCGGTGCCGTTGCAACGAGGGCACCGGGACCCAGAGCCTTCCCTCTCCTTAGGTAAGTATGTAGTTCATACATGTCAAACTCCGGCCCGCGGGCCAAATCTGGACCTCAGAGCGATAAAATTTGGCCCTCAAGTGGTTTCCCCACTTTCATTATGTGTGGCTCACTCTAGTTCACCAGGGAAGCTATATTGGAGGTGAAGCCATATGGGGAAGGTAGGGAAAAAGCACTAGACACCAGAGAACTGTATAGGGGAGGGGGCAGGGGGCCACTAGACACCAGGGAACTGTATAGGGTGGAGGACCACTAGACACCAGGGAACTGTATAAGGGTTGGAGGGGGGCCATTAGACACCAGGGAACTTTATAAAGTGGTCAGTAGACATTGAGGTTGGCTTGCGACCAGGTCCAAGTGTCCAATTTAGGCCCACTTTGTATTTGAGTTTGACACCCTTGATCTATTTTATATATTTATTTAACGATTCCCAATGACTTTAAAGGGAACCTAAACTGAGAAGAATATGGATGTTTCCTTTTAAACAATACCAATTGCCTGTCAGTCCGGCTGATCTATTTAGCTCCAGTAGTGGCTGAATCACACACCTGAAACAAGCATAATCCAGTCTGACTTCAGTCAGAGCACCTGATCTGCATGCTTGTTGAGGGGCTGTGACTAAAAGTATTAGAGACACAGGATCAGCAGGAGAGACAGGCAACTGGTATTATTTTAAAAGGAAAAATCCATATCCTTCTCAGTTTAGGTTCTCTTTAAGTGTAAGTAAACTAACAACTACTTTAAAATTGTAAAAGGCATTAGGTAACAAAAAAATACCGTGGCCTGCTGCAGGCTAAGCACAGCTGCATGTAAACAACGAGGCCACAGTTATATGTAAACAAAGGGGCTCTGCTGTCTTCTCTATAATTCAATAGGTTCACGTTGCCTTTAAACTCCTTTGTCAAAGAAGATTTAAAAGAACTAGAGTCAAGTAAAGCAGCCAGCCAGCTCAGAGTTCAGTAAAGTTATAAAATATAAATTATGAATAACAATTTAAAAGTCTGTCTTACCTTGTAAATGACACAAGTTTGAATATTCTGTGCCTACAGGTGTTTGGAAACGTAATTATTGCTGTAACAGCAGTATAACCCTGAATAACCTCTTTTTGAAGTCCTCCTGAGTTGTCTGACCAACTACCTGCCTTCTCCCAGTGTGCCTGTGCTAACATAGTGCCCCTCCCCCTACTGTGCAAAAGGAGGATCAAAATGATGAAACTATTCAACACTGCTATAGATCATATTTTAAAACCATGTCACTTTAAAAGGACCCATTCAAAAGTGACTCTGGAGTAAACGGCGATATAAACAGAGAATATGATCTTATAGCACATAATCAAAAGATACCAACAGTAAAAAGAGCATGTCTAAATTTTCAGCCGGCTAGCTTTCCATTAGAAGCACGCGAACCGCATGCAAATTTTCAGATGCAAAATTTGCATATGAATGTGAATTTGCACATGCGTATATATGAAATTTTTTTACATGCGAATTTGCATGTGCATTCTCATAATTTTATTTCTTGGTGTTTTTTACAAGAAGGAAGTCCTACTGTTATTATTGATCGTGCATGCTAAGCCGTGAATGTGAAAGACGTTGTGCAGCATGCGGGATCCAAAAAATAGTAACCCTGCTGTTACTTCTCTGGATGCGAATTTCGCATTTAGTGGAAATAGGCCCATAGGAATTCATTGCTGAAAAAATAAAAAAAGCACAAATTCACACCTAGTGGAAACAGTACCTTAATATCAATGATCAGATTGTCAGAAGATGAAGATGGTTCAGTTGTGTCTGGCGGACAGATCTTATCATGCATGGTAGAGTAACAACAGCCGATATCTCCAAGACAGGAAAAAAGGGTACCGGACATTAGGGCGCCCACATGGACTTTAATGTGAATTACTGCTATGGCGGCGCTCAGAGGGTAATTTGGCCACCGCCAAAAGACGGAGCTCAAATTACGAAAAAAAACCAGTGCAATTCAGCCACCAGCAATAGCTGGCAGCCATATTGCACCCTACCCCTGAGTCCATGGCGGCCTGGAGGGGGAATAGTAATCTACACCGCAGGGAAATTTGCTGTAGCAGGGTGAGCCGTTTTTTGGCTTTGCCCTGCGCCCAAATTTCTCGGGGCCCTTGCATGTATGCCGATATCGAGGGCTGTGGAGTCGGAGTTGGAGCAATTTTGGGTACCAGGAGTCAGAATTGAAGTTGGTGGTTTCATAAACTGAGGCGTCGGAGTCAGGAGTCGAATGATTTTTGAACCAACTCCACAGCCTTGGTAAGTTTTAAACTAAGGAGTCGAGGAGTCGGAGCAATTTTGGGTACCTGGAGTCGGAGGATTCATAAACTCAGGAGTTGGAGTCGGATGATTTTTGTACCAACTCCACAGCCTTGGTAAATTTTAGACTAAGGAGTTGGAGTCAAGGATTCGGAGCAATTTTGGGTACCTTGAGTCGGAGTCAGTGGATTCATAAACTGAGGAGTCAGAGTCGGATTAATTTTGTACCGACTCCACAGTCCTGCCGATATCTCTGCCTTTGGTTTCCTCTATCGCCTTCCTCATCTGGGAGAGCTGATCTCAACGAGGTTTTCAGGGACATTAGATAATATGGTCCTACAACAGCCGGGAACCCAGCAGATTTTTTTCACAAATGAAAACAGTTTCAACATCTGCAACTGTTCTCCACATGCTGAGTTAGCAAAACGTGCATTTTTTTTAATCTTTAAGATAATTATATTTTAATAGACTGGAGTCTGGCAACAGGCATGTTGTCCACATTGACAAAGACAGTGGAGTTTGGTGCTTGAGGTGGGTGGGCTTCCCATTGAGAAAAAAAACATCTGAAATGATGTGCGTGAATAGAGATCTGCACACGCCATCGACGGTACATGTTGAGTGGGATTCATGTCCAAGAAACTGGAGCCGATAGGCTGCTCTGTGTTTTTCAGCAAGTGGGAAAATATGGCACACCCACAGATGCTTTTCAGAAGGCTACGGCGTATAATCAGTAACACAAATGCCATTAACAATGCAAGAACAAATAAAGCTGCTATCTATTTTCATAGCTGTTACATCAGCTACATGCCGAAATGCATCATCCACCGGCAGCTCCAGCCGTGAAAACGCCGGACTAAAGACGTCCATGCTATGGAATTAGTCAGTCCGATACAGATTTGGATAGGTGGATAAAGGGCAGGGCCGGTTCTAGCTATAATGGAGTCCTAGGGGGAAAAGTAACTTGGGGGCCCCCCCAGCAATGCCCCCTGGGAGTTAACCTCCCAGGACTCATCCCACCACACTCCCTGCCACACAAAATTATTAGGTGTCCATCAGATGTCCCCAAAAGCATTGTTGGGGACCCCATTATTCCCCTCCTCCTAAACCAGGCAGGACACAGGAGGCAGCACCATGCTCTACACTTTCGACTTCTCCCTACAGCGCCACTCTTTCTCATTCCCTGCAGGCATGTATGCAGTCACCATAGCTGGAGGGGAGGGACACACCCCTTGTAGGCCCCTACAGGCTCTGAGGCCCTGGGGCAATCGCCCCCTTTGCCTCTATGGAAGCGCCAGCCCTGATGAAGGGTGCCTTGGTACTGTATTTCTGGCCAATCAAAATCTCTTTTTGGCGAAAGGTAATCTAAGATGTAAAGCATTCGTTCTTAAGAGTTTGGATGTCGTGGCTTGGTTCTACCTGGTCCAGTTCCCAAAGAACTGATTCTCCTTATGGCATGCCTTCTAGAAACAGCCATTCTGAGGTTATCCCATTCACTATGACGTATATACCGATTTGTGCCACATCTGGACATACACAGAGACAGGATACTCAGACGTCATCATGAACTGTTCCAAACCTCCAGGTCGTTCAGGTGCACTGATGTTCTAAGAACTTGAAGTGGACATTCACAGACTCCAGTTTCCTTTAATGTGTGACTGTATCTTCCATTGAAGATGTTTAATATGCATATGATTATCTAATGGCCTCAAAAGCTAGGATTTCAGACCTTGTTCTGAGTCTTATATTGCCTGGTTCCCTCGTCAAGTACAGTGAAAAAATGAGGCCAAGATACCAGATACCAAAGACAAAATCAGGGAAAACTTTTCATTTTGATCAACTGTTGCAGAAAGAGAATGGACCAAAAAGCCTCCTTTGTAAATAGTTATCTAAAGACTCATACACACGTGCCATTTCTGCTATCCTTAACGATTGGTAGTTCACAAGTTTTGGAAACAATTGCTATACAGCTATGCTTTTCACCTACAAACAAACACTGGTGTGCTATCCTATAGGAAGGAGAGGATGATAAAGAACTGTGGACAAGTAAGCAGCATCATGCAGAGCAGAGAACAAGGAAACAAAATGAACTCATATGCAGAGTAACTGTACACACACTAGATTCTTCGCTGAGAAGGCCCAAAACAAATGTTTCAGACCAATTATGGTAAAATGAGAGAGGTGCCATTAACCTGTTACCTAAACTTGCATAGTTTTGCTTTAAAGAGACTCCGTAACAAAAATTGCATCCTGTTTTTTATCATCCTACAAGTTCCAAAAGCTATTCTAATGTGTTCTGACTTACTGCAGCACGTTCTACTATCACCATCTCTGTAATAAATCAACTTATCTCTCTCTTGTCAGACTTGTCAGCCTGTGTCTGGAAGGCTGCCAAGTTCTTCAGTGTTGTGGTTCTGTGATGCATCTCCCCCCTCCAAGCCCCTATCTGCACACTGCCTGTGTATTATTTAGATGAGGACAGCTTCTCTCTTCTCTCTTATCTTTTACAAGCTGGATAAATTGTCCTCTGAGCTGGCTGGGCTTTCACATACTGAGGAATTACATACAGGCAGAGCTGTCTGCACTCTGCAGGAAGAAACAGCCTGACACTTCAGTGAAAGATAGCTGCAGGGGGAAAGAAACGCACAAATGATCTCTTGAGATTCAAAAGGAAGGGTGTATACAGCCTGCTTGTGTATGGATGTATTTTCTATGTATTTTCTATAACCTACTTCCTGTTTTGGTGGCCATTTTGTTTGTTTATAAACAAACTTTTTAAAACTGTTTTTAACCACTTTTAATGCGGCGAGGAGCGGCGAAATTGTGACAGATGGTAATAGGAGATGTCCCCTAACGCACTGGTATGTTTACTTTTGTGCGATTTTAACAATACAGATTCTCTTTAAAGGATTTCTTTGTGTTATATTTTCACACACCCATAACTGAAAACCTTATTACAGGTTTATGGTTAGATTTAAAATTTAATTTGGCAGATGGCAGAACAAAATGGTTGCTGTAGTGCTAACCTTGGCACTCCAGCTGTGGCAAAACTACAAATCCCATCATGCCTCTGCCTCCCCGAGTTATGCTCAGAGCTGTCAGTATTGCAATGCCTCATGGGACTTGTAGTTCCACCACAGCTGGAGTGCCAAGGTTAACCATCACTTCTGTAGTGTAATAGTTTAACAGGTAACTAACACCGTCATTCTTTTTTCTTTTTTTTTGCAATATCTAGAGTAATATAATCTCATTAGATTACCGTACATATTAATAGAATATATTTGAATTGAAAGACCTTCATCTAATTTTTCCCTATTGGAATGCTACACATTTTTATGTGACCAGCTCCGCCTCTTTCCATCTTACTACTTTCTTCTTGACATCTGCTCTTTGCACTTTTCTTTTCTTTTTAGTTTAATGTCTGTGTCTTAGTCACTTATGGTTTCCAATGTTTTTCTTTCCACCTATCGGAAGTTTTCTTCTAGTCACCACAGGACTCCTTCCTTTCCACCTTCCTAATGTTCTTTTTTCCTATTTCAAGGTTTTTATTTTATTTTATTTTTTTGCTTTCCTATGTACACTTAATTTGGATTTTTTTCTTTGATCTTACTGGTGTTTTTTCCTTATCCATGATGCAATTTCTTTCCATCATCTAAGTCTTCTCTTCAGTGCACTTCCATTTGCCCAGTGTAGTCCTGCCATTCCATGTACTTATTTCACCATAGTCAAATTTTGTATCAGTGCAGATTGTCTTTCCACCACGTTCAAACCTCAGTACCCTCTGAACATTGTGTCGCCGTTCTTCTTTTCTTTCCTTTTCCCGCCCTTTTCCTATATTTACCTCACGTGGCTGCTTTCTTTTCACGTGTTCCTCTCTGTTTTCTTCTTCTCGAATTTCGACTGTTCTTTACGCCATGTTTGTTTGCCATCTTTTAAAGTTCTGAGATCACCACCATGCTTCTAAACAGTTTTCTTTACCGCTCATCGTAGTTCCTCAGGTGTGCATTTTCTTGTTATGATGCCACATGGCAACAGTTTTGTCATTTTTGAGATCCAAATGAACCCCAGTTGTCTTTAACCACCCTTAAATTGGTTGCAGCAGAAGAGTGCTCTTGCGGTAATGGCCAGCACCACTTGCCTGGAAAACCACCTTCACCTCTGAAATCATCTCCTAAGCCTAGCACATTGCCATAAATATGTATTATATTTATGCCCAGTATCTTAGCAATCCCAGTACTAATGGACCTAATTGCATGCTAGATCATCCCTTAAACAGTTCGGCATCCATACCGAGGACTTTCTCTACAGACGGTTTCTAGAGGACCTTCCATACAGAGACTTGTGGTCTTCTAAAAGACCATTATCATCTGCTCTGAGAGTGCACTTTTCCATTGTCACCACCTACAGCTACCCCACACATGCTACTCTGATCTTTTGGATAGCAACCCTTGTCCTGGACTTCATACAATAGCATAACCTACACAGTCAGTATCTCCACCCCTAATTTGCTTCTATCTACTTTCCACAAATGATCTCTATAAAAGTAATATTTGATTTACATAAAACAAACCTGCCTAGACCTTAATAGATTGGTTAAATAATGGTTTTATCATGGCCCAAAACATTTTTGGGCCCTGGTAAACATTTGTTCTTGTTAGAAAATAATATTTTCAAAAGAAAAACGGTTTTCTTAGAATATGACCTCAGTATTAAATTTCATTAAAAAGACAGAGTCAAGGTAACCTGAGTATGACAATTCATTAAAAAGAGAAAGTCAAGGTAAGGGGCTTCAGAGATTAGTGGGATTCAGGACTCTTGGGGCAAACACATTGTCCTCCACTGAAAGAAAGACTATGGATAAGGTGTCAACAGGGACAGCATCCGTTCTGAGCTTATCACTTCACTGCCATTTATTACTAAGTATGCTAAAGTCTGACTTGGCCAAAATCTTTACACTTTGAGAATTCATCAGCCTGGTTGGTGGCTGGATGGTGTAATGGTTAAGGGCTCTGCCTCTGACGCAGGAGACCTGGGTTCGAATCTCGGCTCTGCCTGTTCAGTAAGCCAGCACCTATTCAGTAGGAGACTTTGGGCAAGACTCCCTAACACTGCTACTGCCTATAGAGCACGTCCTAGTGGCTGCAGCTCTGGCGCTTTGAGTCCACCAGGAGAAAAGCGCAATATAATTGTTCTGTGTTTGTCTGTGTTTGGTTCTGCATCTTACAATAAGTGTTGGATGAACAGCAACCTCTGTACATAGTACATATAGTCTGACACTAGACATTTGCTAATGACACTGCAGTGATGTACTGTGCTTGGTGGCCTTCAAAACACATGTGGCTTGTTTTGAAGACCCCTTTGTGGCCTTCCCACAAGTAATAATATTAGATCTTCTAGTCTAGAAAGCATGTGACCAGTAGGTTATGCACACGTGGGTAGAGCCATACCAGAGCCTTTACCCGTTATTTGTTGGGGCACCAAGGGCCGCTTTTTGGAGAAACTATACCATGAGTCAGTTCTTAAGAATGTCAAGTTAACTAAGAGACGCACAGCAGTATTACACAGCATCACAACTATACGTTACCTCTATAGGGTCTCCCAGAACTCAGAGAAACATCTCTTATCACTCTATTAAGTAGAGCTCCAACTGTTATTACACGTAATGTTTCCCTATAATTTCTCACATTGACTCACAAAAAGTAACTTAAAAACTTTTATCCGTGCAACCTCCCCTCATCTCTCCTGATTTTATCTCGTATAACATCAACCATAAATGCTTCTATTGCTCAGTATAACCTTTCCTTTTTCACCATATATCACCTTCATTTCATATTTTGGAAGCCACACAACACCCCTCCACCACTATCAATACTCTATATCCATATTTAGTCTTTACACATACAATCTCCTTATTACTTGCTAATGATTGTAAGATATTTTATAGAAATAGTATGACTTTTTAAATTAAATGTTCTCAGTTTGAATTAAGTTTTCCAAAAGCTCATTTCCTTCGATCCCAGGTATGTCCTCAATAAAACAAACATATTTCGACAGACAAGTATGATTCATTACAAAGAACCTACGGTGGTAAAAACCCTGCAAAGTGTCAACTTTTTTGGGTGGGAAAACTTGAATCACACAAATATATTACGCACCCAAGTGTACACGGCCAGTTCTACTATTCCGTTTAGTAAACCTAGAAGGATATTGTAAATAGTTGTGTAACGGCAAACAGATCTGACAAAGTGCAATCGTGGATTACAGTTGTTTCACTTTTTCCATGCTGAGAACAAATTATGGGCAGTGATTTTCTTTTTCTTTTTTTTCAAATATATAAAGTATAAGTGCAGCTTCGATTTCTTGAAATGCAAACCCCAAACTATTTTAAGTATTTTCTATTCATCGTTTCTTTTTGCAATTCTTTTTATAGGTCCATTTCGTACGCTCTACTTTTATAAAAAAAACAAAAAACCTTATGAGTCCACAGAGTGCATACATAGTAAGACAGGAGCACTGTATATGCTTTTGGCACTGCAAACGCTTTTGACAGTGAAAATATATATATATATATATATATATATATATATATATATATATATATATATATATATATATATATATATATATATATATATATATATATATATGTATATATATATATAATATATATATATATATACACACACACACACACACACACACACACACATACATACATACATACATACATATACATACACACAAACATATACATACACACAAACTTTTTTTTTTTTTACGCATGTAACTTTTTATATCATCTGAATGAACATACCTGTGTTGTGCTATAAATATTGACATTGCATTGTTACAACCACACTGAAATAAATTACGACATCCCACATGTATTGCTGTTGTAACACTAATCTAGATTTCAGTCGTCACAACAACAAAAAAAAGACACCAGAATTTTCTTGAAAAAAAAAAATCCAGTAGGACTGGACGGTTCAAATAATTAAAACATAGAATAATAAAATATGAGGTATTCAAAAAGGAAAATAAAAAAAAAAAAGTCAAACTGAACTCATATCAGTATGCTATAGAATAGTCAGATAGATAAATATATAAATAGATTAATAGAGAGATCAACAGGAAGGTAAGGTAAACTTCCAGAGAAATACCTACTGTGTGCTGTGTGTGTGTATGTATGTATGTATGTATATACTGTATATAATATATATATATATATTACGGTATACAGTCCGACAGGAGGACAGGAGGAAAGCACTATACAAACGTTAGAAATATATATCTATACATTTATCCGACAGGAGAAAAGCGCTGTACAAATATTTGAAATGTGTATATATATATATGTATATATATATATATATATATATATATATATATATATATATATATATATATATATATATATATATATATATATATATATATATATATATATATATATACACTCACACAGGCACACAATATACACGCACATATGCATATTCTAGCACTTTTTTTACAAACTCAGACACAGCGCCAGCCTATACATCGATGAATATACTATATATTTTACTTTCAATCTACTATTATTATACACCCTACTGCACTCAGGGATGTAAATATTTTAAAGCAGAGTTGAGCACTGGTATTGGTCCGCAGTGGGACCTTCTGGGCACTGTCCTGCCTGCCATATGTTACTCCCTGGCATTAGGCTGCGTTCCTTTCAATGTATGTGCAGCTATGCACAATAACTTACTGCTGGAGAGATTCACTTCATTGATAATAATACTGGATGGCTTCTGCTCTTCTGTAAACCTGCCATCAGTAAAGATATTTTTAGCACTGTGCGTGGCTCTGTAAGTAATGCAGATGAGGTATAATCCAGAGAATGACAGCGCCTTATGATAAATCAATAAAATATCTATATTAATATATCCCCGGCATGCATTATCTGTCCACAGACAGGGAGAGGCACGTTGGGAATGATCAGCAGGTCCCCTCCTAAGGTCGGTGCATTGGGATAAACTATTAAGTACAGGGGCCTGCCCAGTGTGGCAATAGTCGACCGGATAGCGAGCGAATGGTGACGCAAATATGTACTTTACCTCCAACTTCTGCTGCGGAGCTAATCCAGAGAAGTGGCACGCTGGCATACGCAAGCAGAGTACTCCAAGCACTGGTCACAGCAGAAGCCCTCAGAGAGGTGCAAGCACACAGGCCTGCAATACACCCCCTCCCCCCAAGGGGAAAAAAACCCTTTGATTCAGTGTCATTCCAGCACATGTGGGCACATGCCTGGCAGGAATGGCACCAGCTACAACCAGTGCCCCATGTGACTGACACACAAATACTCTGCACAGGACAGGGGGTGCTGAACCTACAAAACTATCCTCACTACCTTGTGCGTAAAAAGGGAGACCTACAGTGGGCAGAAAACTTTGCAGGAGCAGTCAGATTTAATAGACCTTGCAGGGTAATGAATGAGATAGAAAGTAAATTGGTAAATTATGCAATGGAAATATCTATCTATCTATCTATCTATCTATCTATCTATCTATCTATCTACACACACACACACACACACACACACACACACACACACACACACACACACACACTCAGTCATAGACGTACATACATATATACACCATATACATTATTAATTTATTGCTTGTGTGCAAGTATGTGTGCATGTGTGTTTGTGCACGCACATATATACACACACACACACACACACACACACACACACACACACATACATACATATATATATATACACTCCACTCACACACACCTTGTAAACATATGTAGATGCTCTCAAGCAGTATGCATCCTCCTTATGCATGCAAGTACATGTGTAATATATATATTTATTTGCATTTTGCATATATGCCATGCTCTTAAAATCTGAGAGCATATGTGATGTGCACATGTACACATTTTTATATGAAAGTAAATATGTGAAGAGGTACATGTAAATACCATAATTATACATTTAAATCATAAACACACAGACACACACATATATATATATTCAGGTGCGCGCACACACATACTCCAGTTTACATAGTAATTACATTATTGCAAAGGGATACAAACAAATGACCAGATTCACTTTGGCCCGCAGACACCTTACAGAAATAGGGCTGAATACACTGCCCTGTTTTGCCCGCAGCATTGCTGCATTTCCTAAAAGCAGGCCCCCGTCCCTCATCCCGCCAGCCTGCGTGCCCCCGTACTTCCAGTGCCAGGTTAAAGTTCGCTACTACCTGGGCCGGGCAGGAATGTGACAAAACGGAGCTACGCCAGGGCAGCGTTTGGGGGAAACTCGATAAATCTTCAATCCGAAAAAGGGCCGGAAGATCTGCTTTAGCAGGTTTGTCCCCAAAGCAAGGTCACCAGAAGGCTTTAGAGCAGCATACAACTCTGACTGCTTAATAATATTAGAATGGCACATACCAGTCACTGGAGGAGGAACTTCTACCAACGCAGCCAACACAGCGTACAAAAAAAACAAAACAAAAAAACAACAACAAAAAAGAAAAACACCTCTGAAGTTCCCAATGAGTGAAAAGTTTGGAGGAATGCTCGTACGGCAAGGAAAAGAAAAGTAGAACGGAAGAAAAACACACTGAGCGGTGTAATGAAAAGAAATAATAATAATGAGTAGAAATAGAGGGATGGAAGGGAATATGGCTTACAGTAAAGACAGACAGTCAAAAAAGAAACAGATTATTGAGAGCAAAAATAGTTAAAAAAAAATGGTGGGAAAAAAAGGCGCCTGTTAAACCTTACATCTCCTGATCCTTTCTCCTCTCCTTGAATTGCTTTAACTCTAACACCCAGTCCAAACTGTAGGGAAGTCAGCGCTGAAACACTGGAACTCTGCCATCTTCTATGCGAGCCAGCCTGTAGGATCTCTCAGCTGCAGTCAGCCTGCAATACACTTTTACAGGAAGGGGGGAGAGAGAGAGAGAGAGAGAGAGGGAGAGAGAGAGAGAGAAAGAGAGAGTGTGAGAGTGCTCCAGAGACACACTGGATGTCTCTTTCCCCCCCCAACTATCGTAAGTTTTCTCATTTCATCCCTTTTTATCTCTTTTTCTCCTTTATTCCCCTTCTAAATGCCACTTTTTTGTATTTCTCTTCCACTCGCTTGCCATTTCGGTGCCAGCCCTGATGTTGGCATGGGTTCCACTTTTTTTTTTCTTCTTGGCTGGATTTATACTCCCCCCACCCCCTCCCCCCCTTACCCCGGCTCCTCCACCTCTTCCAAACTCTATCTCTGCCCTCTCTTTTTCTCTTTTTTTGCTCTCCTTACCCACTACTTTTACACCCCGACTGCCTATATTTTACCCCGTACTTTTTGCTTCCGTGGTTGCCAACTGTCTCCCAGACTCCCCTTGTTCTTCTCCTACATGCATCCTCTCGCTCCCTTGTTTAAACAATCCCTGTTGCACTCTGTATCCCCCCCCCAACCCCCCCCATCCTCTCCCCACAAACACATGTTGTCTCTTTAATTCTGCAAAGGAGAGGGTGCCAGGCTAAAACTGAAGTCGTGATTGAATTATTAATAGGAGAATGACAGTAGTTTTAACATTGTGTAATCTTTCTGTGTGCCATGGTTAAACTAGGGTGGGTACTCAGGGCTGCTGGGGGGGGGGGGGGGTGCTATTTGGTGCCAGCAGACAGGACTAGGGGTGAATACAAAAAAAAAAAGAGAGAGAAAAGAAGGAAAGCAATCAAACTGAAAAGTGCAAAGTTAGGAAGCAGGCAGTGACACAAGTGAGAGGCACAGACAGCGCGACGGGAGAGGAAAGGGAGCTGAAACAAGAGAAAGCAACAATGAAGATGAAACTAAAACTTTGAAGCGCTCCCCCTGAATACAGAGTGGAAAAGCTAACTAGGCGTAAGTAAAACGTACAGAGGGGATTGTGCAGCAGAAGTTGTGCAGCAAACGCAGCAGGAGGAGGCTGGGCCAAGCAGAGAAACAGTTAAGGGAGTTGATGTTGGGGGCAAAGTTAAGTCACTCTCCTGTAACCTTAATTCCCCCCTGCAGCATGATGTGGAGGAATGTGGTCATATAACATGTGATAGGGCAGATTAAAGGGACAAAGGTCCTAGTAGGTGAAGTGGAAGGTGGTGTGTGTGTGTGTGTGTGTGTGTGTGTGTGTGTGTGTGTGTGTGTGTGTGTGTAGTGTGTGTAGTGTGTGTGTGTGTGTGTGTGTAGTGTGTGTGTGTGTAGTGTGTGTGTAGTGTGTGTGTAGTGTGTGTGTAGTGTGTGTGTAGTGTGTGTGTGTGTGTGTGGTGACACAACACCTGGAATCTACACCGGCTTATTGTACAGGGGCGGAGAATAAAATAATAGATGGGGAGGGGAGGTTAGGTGAATAGAAAGAAAGGGAGAGAGGGAGAGAAGGGCTGGTTAATAAAAAAAAGTGCGTGAGGGAGGACAGGAACAAGGTAGGATAAACAAAGGCACTGAGGTGCTCAGGAGGAGGGATGGGAACAGGCTGAAAGTCTTGTAATGTTTAAAATAGCGAGTGACTTTATCATTTATTATGCATGGAAGAGATTTGAGAGGAAGTGAGAGGAAGATGTCAGTGAATGAGTGGGGTAATTAATGAGTGAATGGGATAATTAATGAGTGAGTGTTTGAGTAAATTACTCACCCAGTGAAGAAATAACTAAAGGCCAGTACCCACCATACGATTTTTCTGACGATTTTTCCGACGCCCAACGATTTGTTTTTGAGCGACAATCGTCCATTTCCGTGATCTTGCGACGTGAGGACAGGCGATGTTTAGCGACGCTTGCTGATAACGACCGTAACGGCGAATCGGATATTTAAGATCCCCGAGGACTTCGTGCAAAGTACTGTGATCGCTTGACTTCCTTCTTGCACCCGTCGTGTAATGTCAAGAGACGTCGCAAGCAGGAAGAGGAATCGCTGAACGCTCGTTGTCAAGGGGACAGCGCTGGACCCTTCGGGTGGCGAGTATTCAGGTTGAGAGACTCAGCGAGAGAGTATGGCAGGGGTCACTCTTGCAAGATTTGCACCGCCACGCTCGCCACTGTCAGGAATCAGTGGTTTTATCGGGAATCCGATTTTTTTGCGTTCGTGCGCTCTCCGTTTCTGGGGGTTTTTTTTCAGAGTTTTAAAATCAGACAGCTTTGTTCTTTTTTTCCTCAAGATATGCGCATTGCCAATTACAATGCATTTTGTTGCGATATGGAAAAATGGTTCACAAATGTGGACAATCGTGGACGGAAAAAATGTGGTCACGAACGTAATTGCAGCTCGCCAGAAAACCTGGGATTTGCACGAAAAAATGATTGAGTGTTTGAGTGAGTTACTCAGTGAGGGAAGGCGTGAGTGAGAGATTCCGCGAGTGAGTGGATGAATGAGTGTTTGAGTGAGTTACTCAGTGAGAGAAGGCAAGTGTGAGAGAATCCGCGAGTAAGTGAGTGGATGAATGAGTTTTTGTGTAAGTTACTCAGTTACGCTTTGTTCACATCTAAAATCAAAGTCGCTGCTAGCGATTTTACGATAATTGGGGCTTTCGTTTTTTTCCCCCCTTGCGGCGCTCCACTGCGCGCTATGATTTTGTACAAAGTGCTTTTGTAAGCACTTTTGCAGAGCGATTCCGTTTTTTCACTTCCTGACGTCAGTCAGGAAGTGAACTCTTTCACCCGAAAATGAATAAATACAGGAAGTGAACTCTTTCACCCGGAAATGAATAAATACAATGTATTTATTCATAAAAGCGCAAACACAATCGCCGGATAAAGCGATTTGTGAGCGTTTTCTGCTTTTCCTATACCTTCCATTGTAGCAAAATCACCTCTTAAATGGTACATGCAGCGCTTTTCGGACGAAACGCACTGATATGAACTGTCACATAAGGAATCATTGCACTAGCGATTTCAGGGCATTTTTACAAATCGTTGGCGCTCAAAAAAGAAAAAAAAAGTAAAACGCCCAAGGTGTGAACAAGCCCTTAGTGAAGGCATGATTGAGAGACTAGAGTCTAAGGGATTGATTCACAAAAGTGTGCTAAGTGTTAGTATACCAGTGAAAAGCCACTTTGCATGTGCTAACATGCTTTGCACGTGCTAACTAGGGTGCTAAGTAGTTAGCACATGCAAACTACTTAGCACCATAGTTAGCACATGCAAACTACTTAGCACCGTAGTTAGCACATGCAAACTACTTAGCACCCTAGTTAGCACATGCAAACTACTTAGCACCCTAGTTAGCACAGTGCTAGTAGTAGTTTGCATGTGCTAACTACGGTGCTAAGTAGTTTGCATGTGCTAACTATGGTGCTAAGTTTGCATGTGCTAACTACGGTGCTAAGTTTGCATGTGCTAACTACGGTGCTAAGTTTGCATGTGCTAACTACGGTGCTAAGTTTGCATGTGCTAACTACGGTGCTAAGTAGTTTGCATGTGCTAACTACTTAGCACCCTAGTTAGCACATCCAAAGCTTTTAGGCGTGCTAACTATGTTAGCACCCTTTTGTGAATCAAGCCCCAAGTGTGTGAGTAAATGAATGAGTGTTTGAGTGAGTCACTCAGTGAGTGAAGGCATGAATGAAAGACTCTGTGAGTGAGTGAGTGAGTGAGTGAGTGAGTGAGTGAGTGAGTAAATGAATGAGTGTCTGAGACTCCGAGAGTGAGTGAGTAAATGAGTGTTTGTGTAAGTTAGTGAATATATGAGTGAGAGGCCCCCGAGAGTGAGTGAGTAAATGAATGAGTGTCTGAGTGAGTAACTCAGTGAGTGAAGGCGTGAGCGAGAGTCTCTGTGAGTGAGTAAACAAATGTTTGTGTAAGTTACTCACTGACTGAAGGCATGAGTGAGAGACTGAGGGAGTGCTTAAATGAATGAGTGTCAGAGTGAGTTACTCAATGAGTAAAGGTATGAGTGAGAAACTCCGAGGTGAGTAAGTATATAAATGAGTGTTTGAGTGTGTTACTTAGTGAGTGAAGGAATATATGTGAGACTCAGTGAGTGAGTTAATAAATGAGTGTGAGATTGAGTTGAGTGAAGGCGTGGGAGTCTCTTTAAGTGAGTGAGTAAATAAGTGTTTGAGTGAGTTATTCAGTAAGTGAAAGCGTGAGTGAGAGACTCTGAGAGCGAGTGCGTAAATAAGTGTTTGAGTTACTCAGTGAGTGAAGACATGGGTGAGAGACTGAGGGAGTCAGTAAATGAATGAGTGTTTATGTAAGCTACTCAGTGAGTGAAAGCGTGAATGAGAAATTCTGAGAGTGAGTAAATGAATAAGTGCCTGAGTGAGTTACTCAATGAGTGAAGACATGATGAGACACTCTGAGGTGAGTAAGTAAATAAATGAGTGTTTGAGTGTGTTACTTAGTGAGTAAAGGAGTATGTGTGAGACTCAGTCAGTGAGTAAATAAATGAGTGTGAGAATGAGTTGAGTGAAGGCATGAGTGAGAGTCTCTGTGAGTGAGTAAATAAATAAATGAGTGTTTGTGTGAGCTACTCAGTGGGTGAAAGCATGAATGAGAGACTGAGAGTGAGTGAGTAAATGAGTGTCTGAGTGAGTTACTCATTGAGTGAGGTGTGTGTGAGAGACTCTTAAGAATGAGTGAGTAAATAAATGAGTGTTTGTGTGAGCTACTCAGTGGGTGAAAGTGTGAGTGAGAGATAGTGAGTGAGTGAGTAAATGAGTGTTTGAGTGAGTTACTCAGTGTGTGAAGGCGTGGGTGAGAGACTAAGGGAATAAGTAAATGAATGAGTGTTTATGTAAGTTACTCAGTAAGTGAGATGTAAAGTAAGTAAATAAAAGAGTGCTTGAGTGTGTTAATTAGTCAGTGAAGGCGTATAAGTGAGACTCGGTGGGTGAGTAAAATAAATAGTGTGAGAGTGAGTTGAGTGAAGCAGTGAGAGATGATAGGCTCAGCAAATAGTGAGTAAAAGAAAGACTGTGTGAGATACTTCATGAAAGATTAGTGCATGTAATTAGTGAGTGAGAGGTGATATTGAGTGAGTGAATGGCACGAATCAGTGAGATAGTCCAAAAGTAAGTTGCACACTAGTGACTGAGTGAGCTACACAGTGAGTGACTGAGAGAGATACTTAATGAGTGAAAGACTCACTGATTACTAAGTGATAGATAATACTCAGAAAGTGAGTAAGTGACTAAATAAGTGAGATTCTTAACGAATGAGTGAGTGGCCTATTGATTTAGTGTGTGAGATAGATAGTGAGTGAGTGTCTAATAGAGTGAGTGCAACGCAAAAATTGTAATATTTAAAGAGAGTCTGAAGCGTCCTAAAAAACTTGTTTTTACTTTACAGTCCTCTTTAGAATTAATGTCATACCTGAAACGCTGCATCCCTGTGGCTGAACTCTCAATTAAAACCCCCGAAATCCCGGGGCAAAAAAATCCATGTCTTTTAAAGTCTTGATTTTTGCTGCCCGGGGGAGGCAGAGCTTTGGGCTGTAGCTCTGCCTCCAGTTTAGTCGATCTGCGCTGATTGCTGTCTCTACCTGTCCCTCTCAGTGAAAGAAAACTGAGAGGGGCGGGGAGAGGCAGCGATCAGCGCAGATTGACGGGAGTAGAGGCAGTGCTACAGCCCAAAGCTCTGCCTCTACAAGGAAGCGATCCCCAAATCTTCCCCCAGGGACTTCGGGGGGGATTAACCCTCCTGGCGGTTTGCTAAAGATCCGCCAGGGGGCAGCAAATCCTTTTTTTTAAATTTTTTTTTTCTTTTTCATGTAGCGAGACAAGGACTCGCTACATGATAGCCGCTGCTCAGCGGCATCCCCCCAGCCCCTCCGATCGCCTCCGGAGGGCTTCCCCCATCACCATGGCGACCGGGTAGGATGACGTCATCGACGTCGTGACGTCATAGGGGACTCCGATCCACCCCACAGCTCTGCCTGGCACTGATTGGCCAGGCAGCGCATGGGGTCTGGGGGGGGGGGGGGGGGGGGCGGCGGCGCGACGAATAGCGGCAGATCGGCGGGTAGCGGCGGCGATCGCATTGCACACGCAGCTAGCAAAGTGCTAGCTGCGTGTAGCAAAAAAAAAAAAATTATGCAAATCGGCCCAGCGGGGCCTGAGCGGTGCCTTCCTTGCTTACCGCCAGGGAGGTTAAGATAGATTTCAGCCACTGGGATGCGGTGTTTCAGGTATGTAATTAATTCTAAAGAGGACTGTAAACTAAAAACAAGTTTTTTAGGACTCTTTAGACTCTCTTTAAAGCGGATCCGAGATGAAAAACTACCTATAACAAGTAACTTGTCTATATATCGTACCTAAAGTTTAGATAGTTATACAGCAAATCTAGCTGCAAACAGTTTTAATAGAATATGATTATTTCTTCCTGTGATACAATGACAGCAGCCATGTTGTTTGTAAACATTACACAGAGGCAGGCTTATCTGCATCTTGAGCCATCAGCCTAATCCCCTCTCCTCCTCCCTCCTCCTCTGTGCCTCTGAAATCAATGGCTAGTAACACCTCCCCCTCCTCCTGCCCAGACTGAGCTCCCATGAGCCCTTGCTACTGCCAAGGCTCTCTGAAAACCTGTGGGCGTGGCTTTTTTACTTTATAGGGAATTAGAGTATTAAAACAAAAACAAAAAAGTATTTGGCTTGAGGAATGTTCTATAAACAATAGGAAAGGAACACAATTATGCAATGAGTAAAAGTTCACCTCGGATCCACTTTAAAGTAGATGAAAACACATGAATAAAAAGTACATTTCTCCCAGAGTAAAATTAGCTACAAAATACTTTCATTTTCCAGTTTTTCATGATAGTGGTCCAGCAAGTGAGTGACTGAGATACTCAGTGAGTGAGTGGCACATTTGAGTGTTTATGGGAACCTGAACTGAGGGATATGGAGGCTGCCATATTTATTTATTTTCAAACAATACCAGTTGCCTGGCTGTCCTGCTGGTCTTTTTGGCTGCAGTAGTGTCTGATTCACACACCTGAAACAAGCATGCAGGTAATCTTGTTAGCTTTTTGTCAGAAACATTTGATCTGCATGCTTGTTCAGGGTCTATGATTAAATGCATTGGAGACAGATAATCAGCAGGACTGCCAGGCAGCATGTATAGTTTAAAATAAAGAAAAAATATGTCAGCCTCCATATCCCTCTCTCTTCAGGTTCCCTTTAAGTCAGTTACTCAGTGACTGAGTAGGTAAATGAAAGACTGAATGAGTGGGATACCCAGTGCATGAGTGGCACATTGAGTTAGTGAGGGATCTTTTCCACTATGAGACGCTGCTGTTTCCATTCGTTTTACTATCATCCATCAGCGAATTGATTCAAATCGCAAAACACATGGTAGCGGAAAAGGGCCCTAAGGGAAAAATGAGTTAGGGCCCGTTCATACTTGAGCAATGAGTTGGTGATTCCCGCTAATCGCTTTTTAAAGTGCAATAGAAAGTATATGGCAGTGATCTCACTGCTGCGATTGGCGCTGATCGCGGTCGATTTGCGGTTAGCACCAATCGCAAAACGTGTGACACGCAGTATTTTGCCACTATTCTGGAGCGATCGTGATACACTGCTTAACCACCCTGGTGTTCTATTGATTGCGCCAGGGTGGCTGCGCTGCACAATTTTTTTCATTTATTTTTTGTTAAATCATGTAGTTAGCCTAGCGCTAGGTACATGATAGCGCTGAGCAGCGGCATCCCCCCCACCCCCTCCGATCGCCTCCGGCGATCAGAGCAAACAGGAAATCCCGTTCAGAACGGGATTTCCTGTTTGGCTTCCCCCGTCGTTGTGACGTCAGAGGGCGTCCCGATCCACCCCTCAGCTCTGCCTGGCACTGATTGGCCAGGCTGCGCAGGGGTCTCGGGGGGGGTGGCCTGTTACGCGGCGGATCGGTGGCGATCGTACATAACACGCAGCTAGCAAAGTGCTAGCTGCGTGTTTATAAAAAAAATTAAGAAAATCGGCCCAGTAGGGCCTGAGAAATCCACCGCGGCGGTAATGGACGAGCTGAGCTCGTCATTACCGCTAAGGTGGTTACTAAAGCTTTGATCGTGATTGCTGTGAATTGCGGACGTGTGAGCAGTGATTTTACCGAGCGAATCGTGCTACCATTTTGTGAAAGCACTAAGCGCTCCAGTTTTGTGATGTATAGTGTGAATAGGCCCTTAGAGATGGAGTGAGGAAGTGAGGGAGATATACAGCGGGTGAGCAGCGAGTTACTCAGTGAATGAACGAGTAAATGAGTGGCTGAATACATGAGACACACAGGCCTATATGCAATTATCTCTTTTTCTCCTGAGTTTTTTCCTAGGAGATGTTTTCATTTTCTCTATAAACTAACTTTTCCTCACTTTGAAATTGAAGAAGTGACAAAAAGTAGGTGAAAGGTACTATTATAATTATTTTTAGGATTTTCTTGCTTGCTGTTGGTTTAAAGGGCATTCTATTGACAAGGTGTGAAGGAGAAAATTCAGGACAAAACGAGAATTACATGCGGACCTTAAAGTTGTAACATCTGCCGTTGCGGGCACACAGGGTGTCTCCGCAGCCGCCTCCGTTCCCTGCTCAGAGGGTTTTTCCGTTCTGTCAGCGTCTAGCACGCTGAGGACGGAATTGTCATTGGCCCATAGGGTTGCAGTAACGCGCGGCCGCGCGTGTAGACAGGACCTTTATGCTGGGAGGAGGCGCGTCAGCTGAGCCGCTGGTCAGAGGGGACTCACGCCGCTCAGGATTGGCTAATTGCAGTGGGCGCGGCTGTGAGGTCTCCTCTGCTTCTTAAGCCTTCACGATTCACTCACAACCTGTCTGCTGTTGCGAATACATAGGTGTTAGCGCTCAGACCTTAGACTAGTATCCGGTGTGCTTTGATCTGGGAGGAAACCAGGGATTTCACACAAGACTAGGACTATTGTTTATTGTATTATTATTGATATTCTGTGTATGACTCTGGCTTATCTCTGACTCCGCTATTGCTTAACGTTTCTGTACCTCTGCCCATCTGATCTAGTTGCCAAACCTCTGCCTGAATACCTACTACTCTTTTGCCTACTGATTCTGTACTGTATCTGCCTCTCAGTTGCCGAACCTAGCCTGTCTGACCTCTCTACTCACCAGTGGGCCCTTGCCACTGGTGAGGTGCATTTCTGATAGTACCCACCAGCTCCTCTGGTGAGGTCTCATTAAACTAATCAGTTACTGTTGCACCAAGCACACCTCACTCTGTGTTCCTGTTAGCTATACTTGCATTATTGGTGATTCTGCAGATCACCACATAATCGGGTATAGCGTCTGTATTATTGGTGATTCTGCAGATCACACATAATCAGACGTCTGTGTTGCTACACCAAAACATTATTACAATCATGACAAAAGTGTAATTAGCCGAATGATTGTGTGAATAAGATACAGCCCATATGCAATTCTTTTTTCCTCCTAGGTGAAATTTTCACACCTTATTAATAAAATGCCCTTCAAAGGGGCACTATAGCGAAAAAGTGTAAAATGTAAAGTACAAGTAAACATATACAAATAAGAAGTATATTTTCCTCAGAGTAAAATGAGTCATAAATAACCTTTCTCCTATGTTGCTTACAGTAGGTAGTAGAAATCTTACATTACTGACAGGTTTTGGACTAGCCCATCTCCTCATGGGGGATTCTCAGCATGGCCTTTATTCTTTATAAAGACATTCCCTGAAAAGGATTTATACAAATATGCTAGCCAGCCTCCATGCTCGCTGCACAGTTTTTTGGCAGTTGGACGGAGCAACCACCATTTACTAAGTGCTTTTGAAAATAAAGTAAATCTTGAAAAACCCCCCATTGAGGCGATAAGTTGGTCTAAAACCTGTCGGTAATGTCAGATCTCTACTACCTACTGTAAGTGACAGCAACATAGGAGAAAAGTAATGTATGTCTCATTTTACTCTGGGAGAAATATACTTATTATTTGTATGTGTTTACGTGTACTTTACATTTTACACTTTTTCGCCATAGTGCCCCTTTAAGCTACCAGCAAGCAAAAAAAACCCCAAAAACTCAGAATAATTTTGATACTTGTTCAACTACTTTTTGGTACTTTTTTCAATTGCAAAGTGCTGAAAATGTATTCTAAACATAGGATGAAAAAATAATCTTCTAAGAGAAAACGTGAATTTGGCCAGAGGGCCGGATCCGATTCATTTTTTCTCCAAGTTTTCTCCTGAGTGATATTTTCGCATCTTATCAATAAAATGCCTTTTATGCCACCAGCAAGCAAGAAATACTCAGAATAATTTTGGCAGCACCTTTTCACCTACTTTTTGGTACTTTTTCAATTGCAAAGTGCTGAAAAGTTATTTTAAACAGAAGATGAAAAATTATCACCTAGGAGAAAACTTAATAATAATAATGGTAGAGTGAAAGACTGGCACATTAGGCCCTCGTTCACATCATACGTGCTTCCATGCGCATTTGGAAGCGTGTATGACGTGATGACACGCAGGAACGGCAGAAGGGCATAGACAGCCCTTCTTCCATTCACATCGATACACTATGATGCGCTTGCGTACTGCTGCCTGCATTTTACCTGCAAGCGTAGAGCGGATCCCATCACTGTCAATGGATGGGACCAGCAGCGCAGAGGGTAGCGGTAGCTCAAACAGGACGTACAGGAGCATCCTGTCAGTTAGCCGTAGCTGCGCACATGCTTGCGCTCCTGCCGCTCATTCACTGTGAAATGTAATCAGCAATGATGGGTGAACAGGAACTCTTGTTCCCTAAACCAATCCAAGTGCTTGTATGTGAATAATTATGTCTTAAATCAGATCTGATTCAGAAGCCATGTTTCATTGAAAGTAAAAATGAAAGTAAAACAATATATATACACTTCATGTGAACACAGGACTAAGGCCTGGTGCACACCAAAAACCGCTAGCAGATCCGCAAAATGCTAGCAGATTTTGAAACGCTTTTTCTTCTTTTTCTGTAGCGTTTCCGCTAGCGTTTTGCGGTTTTGTGTAGTGGTTTTGGTGTAGTAGATTTCGTATATTGTTACAGTAAAGCTGTTACTGAACAGCTTCTGTAACAAAAACGCCGGCAAAACCGCTCTAAACAGGCGTTTTACAGAGCGGTTTGCGTTTTTCCTATACTTAACATTGAGGCAGAAACGCATCCGCAATCCAAAAAATGCCTCACCCCGGGAGTATGCGTTTCTGCAAAACGCATCCCGCTCTGGTGTAAACCACCCCATTGAGATACATTGACCAAGCGTATCCGCAGCCGCAAGCGGCTGCAGAAATGCTGAAAAAGCCGCTCGGTGTGCACCAGCCCAAAGTGTGTAGCACCATGTAGTGAACAAAAATCAAAATCAAAATAAAAAAATACATTACAAAAAATATCCCCTATAGTTTTTAACCCCTTCTGCCCCCTTACAATCACCCATAGTTACTTGTAAAAAACAACAACAAAGTGACAGCATAAAAAAAGAATACTTAAATAGTTATCTTAGAGACTCAGCTTTTACTTAATATGTATATCTTGAGGGTGTATTACTGTTATTTTTGCAAATAAGGGTTTTTAATTATTGATAGGGTGCAGTGATTTTTTTCTCACAAAAAACACAAATGGGACAAATGGGCAAATAAAATGTGTGGGTTTTATCTACAGTAGTATTGTTTATTTTAAAACTATAGGGGATAGAATTGGAAAAATAGTGTATTTTTTTATTTGTGTCCATTATTTCCCTTTACAATGCATAAAAAATAAAGTAATAATAATTACTAAAAACAAGTATCACCCTCAAAAAGCCTAATTAGTTGCAAATAAATAACATATAGATCATTTAGGTGTGATAAGCAATGATAAAGTTACGGCCAAATGAATGGGAGGAGCGTGGAAAGGGTAAAGTAGCCTGTGGGGCGAAGTGAGTAAATCAATGAGTGAGATACTCAGCAAATGGTACACTGAGTTACTGAGTGAGCCAAGTAGGATATCCAGTAGATGGCTGCACTGAGCATAAGTGAGTGAGACACTGGGTGAGTGATTAGCCACTGAGTGAGTTAAATACTCAGTGAGTCATTGGCACCTATAGTTAGTGAGATATTCACTAATTGAGTAACATACTCAATGAGTGAGTGAGTGAGTGAGTGAGTGAGTGAGTGAGTGAGTGAGTGAGATACTCCATGAGTGGCTGACACACTGAGTGAGTGGGAAGGACTCAGTAAGTTGAGATACTAACGGCTTGATTCACTAAGACAAATAGCATGCCTTATCAGAGTTACACACCTTATTAGAGTTAGCATGCCAGTTACTATGCATTACCAGAGTAGCATAGCGAGCTCTACGAACTTATGCCTACTATTTGGCAATGACGAGAGCTCCACTCGTCCTTTCCTGAGCCCCTTCGGGTCCAATCACTTTAAAGCACATTATCCCCGCACTTTATTTGGCCCAATAAGCTGACTGTCACTTGACAGGAAACTTGACAGGCAGCTTATTGGGCCAATAAAAGTGCAGGGATAATGTCCTTTAAAGTGATTGGACCCGCAGGGGCTCAGGGCAGGATGAGTGGAGCTCTCGGCATTGCCAATTAGCAGGCATAAGCCTGTAGCGCTCGCTATGCTACTCTGATAAGGCATGTTCATTCTGATAAGGCATGCCAAGCGTATACTGGACCACCAGCTGTGTGATACTCCGTTTGTTGCAGTTGGCTGATGGTGTAATGGTTAAGGGCTCTGCCTCTGACACAGGAGACCATGGTTCGAATCTCGGCTCTGCCTGTTCAGTAAGCCAGCACCTATGCAGCAGGAGACCTTAGGCAAGTCTCCCTTACACTGCTACTGACAATAGAGCGCGCCCTAGTGGCTGCTGCTCTGCTCTGGCGCTTTGAGTCTGCAAGGAGAAAAGCGCAATATAAATGTTATTTGTCTTGTTAAATGCCTGATGAGGCGGAATTGTGCCCGTGAAACGCGTTGCGACATTGTTCTCGGAGTATGTAAATAAATTGTCTTTAGTTCAAACGACAGCATCGTGTCTATTTGGGAGTGGTCGGCCCACCACCGCCACCCGAATATTTTAAACATTTTAGCATACTTTTATCCTTTTGGCGCCTCTGTATATCTACAGTGGAGGAAATAATTATTTGACCCCTCACTGATTTTGTAAGTTTGTCCAATGACAAAGAAATGAAAAGTCTCAGAACAGTATCATTTCAATGGCAGGTTTATTTTAACAGTGGCAGATAGCACATCAAAAGGAAAATCGAAAAAATAACCTTAAATAAAAGATAGCAACTGATTTGCATTTCATTGAGTGAAATAAGTTTTTGAACCCCTACCAACCATTAAGAGTTCTGGCTCCCACGGAGTGGTTAGACACTTCTACTCAATTAGTCACCCTCATTAAGGACACCTGTCTTAACTAGGCACCTGTATAAAAGACACCTGTCCACAGAATCAATCAATCAAGCAGACTCCAAACTCTCCAACATGGGAAAGACCAAAGAGCTGTCCAAGGATGTCAGAGACAAAATTGTAGACCTGCACAAGGCTGGAATGGGCTACAAAACCATTAGCAAGAAGCTGGGAGAGAAGGTGACAACTGTTGGTGCGATTGTTCGAAAATGGAAGGAGCACAAAATGGCCATCAATCGACCTCACTCTGGGGCTCCAAGCAAGATCTCACCTCGTGGGGTGTCAATGGTTCTGAGAAAGGTGAAAAAGCATCCTAGAACTACACAGGAGGAGTTAGTGAATGACCTCAAATTAGCAGGGACCACAGTCACCAAGAAAACCATTGGAAACACATTACACCGCAATGGATTAAAATCCTGCAGGGCTCGCAAGGTCCCCCTGCTCAAGAAGGCACATGTGCAGGCCCGTCTTAAGTTTGCCAATGAACACCTGAATGATTCTGTGAGTGACTGGGAGAAAGTGCTGTGGTCTGATGAGACCAAAATAGAGCTCTTTGGCATTAACTCAACTCGCTGTGTTTGGAGGAAGAAAAATGCTGCCTATGACCCCCAAAACACCGTCCCCACCGTCAAGCATGGGGGTGGAAACATTTTGCTTTGGGGGTGTTTTTCTGCTAAGGGCACAGGACAACTTAATCGCATTAACGGGAAAATGGACGGAGCCATGTATCGTGAAATCCTGAACGACAACCTCCTTCCCTCTGCCAGGAAACTAAAAATGGGTCGTGGATGGGTGTTCCAGCACGACAATGACCCAAAACATACAGCAAAGGCAACAAAGGAGTGGCTCAAGAAGAAGCACATTAAGGTCATGGAGTGGCCTAGTCAGTCTCCGGACCTTAATCCAATAGAAAACCTATGGAGGGAGCTCAAGCTCAGAGTTGCACAGAGACAGCCTCGAAACCTTAGGGATTTAGAGATGATCTGCAAAGAGGAGTGCACCAACATTCCTCCTAAAATGTGTGCAAACTTGGTCATCAATTACAAGAAACGTTTGACCTCTGTGCTTGCAAACAAGGGTTTTTCCACTAAGTATTAAGTCTTTTATTGTTAGAGGGTTCAAAAACTTATTTCACTCAATGAAATGGAAATCAGTTGCTATCTTTTATTTAAGGTTATTTTTTTTATTTTCCTTTTGATGTGCTATCTGCCACTGTTAAAATAAACCTACCATTGAAATGATACTGTTCTGAGACTTTTCATTTCTTTGTCATTGGACAAAATTACAAAATCAGTGAGGAGGTCAAATAATTATTTCCTCCACTGTATTTATCTGGTAAGGTGTGTTACCTCTGATAAGGCATGTTAACTCTGATAAGGCATGCTATTTGTCTTAGTGAATCAACCCCTAAGTGAGTGATTGAGTGAGTGTCACATTGAGTGGATGAGATACTCAGTAGTGATCAGAGAGCACAATGATTGGGTCAGACATTTAGTGAGTGATTGGTACAGTAAGTATCACATTCAGTGAGTCAGATCTTCAGAGAGCGAGTACGACACAAGGTGCTCAGTGAACGAATGACCCTTTCATTGAGTGATCAGCACACTGAATGAAATACTCAGTGAGTAGCACATTGAGTGAGTGGCATGCTCAGTGACTGAGGAGTATGTGGAGTAAGTGAGAGGCTTAGGTAGCAAGTCAGAAAATTAATAAGTGCCAATTTATTGATGAAATGGAGGTGAACATAAACATGTCTGGATCTTATTTTGTTTTGGGTGGTTACTGTATTTAACAGATAACTTAAGTGAGAGGGATATGGGGGCTGCCATATTTATTTCCTTTTAAACAATACCAGTTGTCTGGCAGCCCTGCTGGTATTTGGCTGCAGTAGTGTCTGAATCACACCAGGAACAAGCATGAAGCTAATCTTGTCAGATCTGACAATGTCAGAAACACCTGATCTGCTGCATGCTTGTTCAGGGTCTATGGCTAAAAGTATTAGAGGCAGAGGATCAGCAGGGCAGGCAGGTAACTCCATAGCCCTCTCGCTTCAATCATTTAAAAAACATTAAAAAGCGAGCTCCAGGCCTGCCTTCTTTTTCCGAGGATACTACCTGGGGAGTCAGAGATTTAGAACAGGCAAACAGTATGGGTGTGCAGCTACTAGTACGGTTGAGGTGAGCCAGTGAGAAAGTCCATTGGAAAATTCTACTAACACGATTGGCTGGACAGCACCTTATTGAAATACTAGGTTTCAGATAGGTTGTAGTAATAATACAGCCATACTATGTGGCCAATCAGAATGTATCAACTTGTATGTGTTGCTGTGATTGGAGAACTGTTCCCTGTGGACTTTCACGCTGCCTCACCTCAACCATACTAGCTCCTGTATGCATGCCAGGTCAGTGATTCATTAAGTGGTCAAAAGGATGTCAGCCCTGGAACTTTAAAGGACAACCGAGGTGACATGTGACATGATGAGATAGACATTGTTATGTACTGCCTCCCCCCACTACCACTTACCTTTCCGTTATCAGGGTTTAATAATGCCTCCCCCCACTACCACTTACCTTTCCGTTTTCAGGGTTTAATACTGCCTCCCCCCACTAGCACTTACCTTTCTGTTATCAGGGATTAATACTGATTCCTCCACTATCACTTACCTTTCCGTTATCAGAGATTAATACTGCCGACCCCCCCCCCCCCCCCCCACTACCATTTACCTTTCCATTATCAGGGATTAACACTGCCTCCCCCCCACTACCACAATTACCTTTCCAGTATCAGGGATTAATACTGCCCCCCCCCCCAACCAGAATTAGTGCAGTACTGGGTACCAATACACAAGAATTAGTGCAGTACTGGGTATAAGGAGGGGTAACACAAGAAAGAGTACAGTACTGGGTATAAGGAGGGGTAACAAGAATTAGTGCAGTGCTGGGTATGAGGAGGGGGGTAACACTAGAATGAGTACAGTACTGGGTATGAGGAGGGGTAGTACACAAGAATGAGTGCAGTACTGGGTATGAGGAGGGGGGTAACACTAGAATGAGTACAGTACTGGGTATGAGGAGGGGAAACACAAGAATGAGTACAGTACTGGGTATAAGGAGGGATAATACACAAGAATGAGTACAGTACTGGGTATGAGGAGGGGTAATACACAAGAATGAGTACAGTACTGGGTATGAGGAGGGGTAATACACAAGGATGAGTACAGTACTGGGTATGAGGAGGGGTAATACACAAGGATGAGTACAGTACTGGGTATAAGGAGGGATAATACACAAGAATGAGTACAGTACTGGGTATGAGGAGGGGTAATACACAAGGATGAGTACAGTACTGGGTATGAGGAGGGGTAATACACAAGGATGAGTACAGTACTGGGTATAAGGAGGGGTAATACACAAGAATCAGTACAGTACTGGGTATGAGGAGGGGTAATACACAAGAATGAGTACAGTACTGGGTATGATGAGGGGTAATACACAAGAATGAGTACAGTACTGGGTATAAGGAGGGGTAATACACAAGAATGAGTGCAGTACTGGGTATGAGCCGGGGTAATACACAACAATGAGTACAGTACTGGGTATAAGGAGGGGTAATACACAAGAATGAGTGCAGTACTGGGTATGAGGAGGGATAGTACACAAGAATGAGTGCAGTACTGGGTATGAGCAGGGGTAATACACAAGAATAAGTACAGTACTGGGTATGATGAGGGGTAATACACAAGAATGAGTGCAGTACTGGGTATGAGGAGGGGTAACACAAGAAAGAGTACAGTACTGGGTATGAGGAGGGATAGTACACAAGAATGAGTGCAGTACTGGGTATGAGGAGGGATAGTACACAAGAATGAGTGCAGTACTGGGTATGAGCAGGGGTAATACACAAGAATGAGTACAGTACTGGGTATGAGGAGGGGTAACATAAGAATGAGTGCAGTACTGGGTATGAGGAGGGGTAATACACAAGAATGAGTACAGTACTGGGTATAAGGAGGGATAATACACAAGAATCAGTACAGTAGTGGGTATGAGGAGAGGTAATACACAAGAATGAGTGCAGTACTGGGTATGAGGAGGGGTAATACACAAGAATGAGTGCAGTACTGGGTATGAGGAGGGGTAATACACAAGAATGAGTGCAGTACTGGGTATGAGGAGGGGTAATACACAAGAATCAGTACAGTACTGGGTATGAGGAGGGGTAATACACAAGAATGAGTACAGTACTGGGTATGAGGAGGGGTAATACACAAGAATGAGTACAGTACTGGGTATGAGGAGGGATAGTACACAAGAATGAGTACAGTACTGGGTATAAGGAGGGGTAATACACAAGAATGAGTACAGTACTGGGTATGAGGAGGGATAGTACACAAGAATGAGTGCAGTACTGGGTATGAGGAGGGGTAACACAAGAAAGAGACAGTACTGGGTATGAGGAGGGGTAATACACAGGAATGAGTGCAGTACTGGGTATGAGGAGGGGTAATACACAAGAATGAGTGCAGTACTGGGTATGAGGAGGGGAAATACACAAGAATGAGTACAGTACTGGGTATGAGGAGGGGTAATACACAAGAATAAGTACAGTACTGGGTATAAGGAGGGGTAATACACAAGAATCAGTACAGTACTGGGTATGAGGAGAGGTAATACACAAGAATGAGTACAGTACTGGGTATGAGGAGGGGTAATACACAAGAATGAGTACAGTACTGGGTATGAGGAGGGGTAATACACAAGAATGAGTACAGTACTGGGTATGATGAGGGGTAATACACAAGAATGAGTACAGTACTGGGTATGAGGAGGGGTAATACACAAGAATGAGTACAGTACTGGGTATGAGGAGGGATAGTACACAAGAATTAGTGCAGTACTGGGTATGAGGAGGGGTAATACACAAGGATGAGTACAGTACTGGGTATGAGGAGGGGTAACATAAGAATGAGTGCAGTACTGGGTATGAGGAGGGGTAATACATAAGAATGAGTGCAGTACTGGGTATGAGGAGGGGTAATACGCAAGAATGAGTACAGTACTGGGTATGAGGAGGGGTAATACACAAGAATGAGTGCAGTACTGGGTATGAGGAGGGGTAATACACAAGAATAAGTACGGTACTGGGTATGAGGATGCAGGGCCGGGCCGAGGCATAGGCTGGAGAGGCTCCAGCCTCAGGATGCACAATTCATTCAGTTGTCATTCCTAATTGCCTATGAAGCAGAAAGAAATAAGAAAAAAGGATACATAGCAGTGACTGCAAGCCATATAACTACATATTAAGGTGTTGTGGAGGTTGTGGGCCCTGTGGCCCTCTTAGTCTAATAGCAATCAGTGTGTGACAGGCAGCTGGGGTGGGAGGGATGGAGGGGCGCACTTTGGTGTCTCAGCCTTGGGTGCTGGAGGACCTTGTCCCTGCTCTGTGAGGATGGGTAATACACAAGAATGAGTACAGTACTGGGTATAAGGAGGGGTAATACACAAGAATCAGTACAGTACTGGGTATGATGAGGGGTAATACACAAGAATGAGTACAGTACTGGGTATAAGGAGGGGTAATACACAAGAATCAGTACAGTACTGGGTATGAGGAGAGGTAATACACAAGAATGAGTACAGTACTGGGTATGAGGAGGGGTAATACACAAGAATGAGTGCAGTACTGGGTATGATGAGGGGTAATACACAAGAATGAGTACAGTACTGGGTATGATGAGGGGTAATACACAAGAATGAGTACAGTACTAGGTATGAGTAGGGGTAATACACAAGGATGAGTACAGTACTGGGTATGAGGAGGGGTAATACACAAGAATGAGTACAGTACTGGGTATGAGGAGGGGTAATACACAAGAATGAGTACAGTACTGGGTATGAGGAGGGGTAATACACAAGAATGAGTACAGTACTGGGTATGAGGAGGGGTAATACACAAGAATGAGTACAGTACTGGGTATGAGGAGGGGTAATACACAAGAATGAGTACAGTACTGGGTATGAGGAGAGGTAATACACAAGAATGAGTACAGTACTGGGTATGAGGAGGGGTAATACACAAGAATGAGTACAGTACTGGGTATGAGGAGGGGTAATACACAAGAATGAGTACAGTACTGGGTATGAGGAGGGGTAATACACAAGAATGAGTACAGTACTGGGTATGAGGAGGGGTAATACACAAGAATGAGTACAGTACTGGGTATGAGGAGGGATAGTACACAAGAATGAGTGCAGTACTGGGTATGAGGAGGGGTAACACAAGAAAGAGTACAGTACTGGGTATGAGGAGGGATAGTACACAAGAATTAGTGCAGTACTGGGTATGAGGAGGGGTAATACACAAGGATGAGTACAGTACTGGGTATGAGGAGGGGTAACAGAAGAATGAGTGCAGTACTGGGTATGAGGAGGGGTAATACATAAGAATGAGTGCAGTACTGGGTATGAGGAGGGGTAATACGCAAGAATGAGTACAGTACTGGGTATGAGGAGGGGTTATACACAAGAATGAGTGCAGTACTGGGTATGAGGAGGGGTAATACACAAGAATAAGTACGGTACTGGGTATGAGGATGCAGGGCCGGGCCGAGGCATAGGCTGGAGAGGCTCCAGCCTCAGGACGCACAATTCATTCAGTTGTCATTCCTAATTGCCTATGAAGCAGAAAGAAATAAGAAAAAAGGATACATAGCAGTGACTGCAAGCCATATAACTACATATTAAGGTGTTGTGGAGGTTGTGGGCCCTGTGGCCCTCTTAGTCTAATAGCAATCAGTGTGTGACAGGCAGCTGGGGTGGGAGGGATGGAGGGGCGCACTTTGGTGTCTCAGCCTTGGGTGCTGGAGGACCTTGTCCCTGCTCTGTGAGGATGGGTAATACACAAGAATGAGTACAGTACTGGGTATAAGGAGGGGTAATACACAAGAATCAGTACAGTACTGGGTATGATGAGGGGTAATACACAAGAATGAGTACAGTACTGGGTATAAGGAGGGGTAATACACAAGAATCAGTACAGTACTGGGTATGAGGAGAGGTAATACACAAGAATGAGTACAGTACTGGGTATGAGGAGGGGTAATACACAAGAATGAGTGCAGTACTGGGTATGATGAGGGGTAATACACAAGAATGAGTACAGTACTGGGTATGATGAGGGGTAATACACAAGAATGAGTACAGTACTAGGTATGAGGAGGGGTAATACACAAGGATGAGTACAGTACTGGGTATGAGGAGGGGTAATACACAAGAATGAGTACAGTACTGGGTATGAGGAGGGGTAATACACAAGAATGAGTACAGTACTGGGTATGAGGAGGGGTAATACACAAGAATGAGTGCAGTACTGGGTATGATGAGGGGTAATACACAAGAATGAGTACAGTACTGGGTATGAGGAGGGGTAATACACAATAATGAGTACAGTACTGGGTATGAGGAGGGGTAATACACAAGGATGAGTACAGTACTGGGTATGAGGAGGGGTAATACACAAGAATGAGTACAGTACTGGGTATGAGGAGGGGTAATACACAAGAATGAGTACAGTACTGGGTATGAGGAGGGGTAATACACAAGAATGAGTACAGTACTGGGTATGAGGAGGGGTAATACACAAGAATGAGTACAGTACTGGGTATGAGGAGGGGTAATACACAAGAATGAGTGCAGTACTGGGTATGAGCCGGGGTAATACACAACAATGAGTACAGTACTGGGTATAAGGAGGGGTAATACACAAGAATGAGTGCAGTACTGGGTATGAGGAGGGATAGTACACAAGAATGAGTGCAGTACTGGGTATGAGCAGGGGTAATACACAAGAATAAGTACAGTACTGGGTATGATGAGGGGTAATACACAAGAATGAGTGCAGTACTGGGTATGAGGAGGGGTAACACAAGAAAGAGTACAGTACTGGGTATGAGGAGGGATAGTACACAAGAATGAGTGCAGTACTGGGTATGAGGAGGGATAGTACACAAGAATGAGTGCAGTACTGGGTATGAGCAGGGGTAATACACAAGAATGAGTACAGTACTGGGTATGAGGAGGGGTAACATAAGAATGAGTGCAGTACTGGGTATGAGGAGGGGTAATACACAAGAATGAGTACAGTACTGGGTATAAGGAGGGGTAATACACAAGAATCAGTACAGTACTGGGTATGAGGAGAGGTAATACACAAGAATGAGTGCAGTACTGGGTATGAGGAGGGGTAATACACAAGAATGAGTACAGTACTGGGTATAAGGAGGGGTAATACATAAGAATGAGTACAGTACTGGGTATGAGGAGGGATAGTACACAAGAATGAGTACAGTACTGGGTATAAGGAGGGGTAATACACAAGAATGAGTACAGTACTGGGTATGAGGAGGGATAGTACACAAGAATGAGTGCAGTACTGGGTATGAGGAGGGGTAACACAAGAAAGAGACAGTACTGGGTATGAGGAGGGGTAATACACAAGAATGAGTACAGTACTGGGTATGAGGAGGGGTAATACACAAGAATGAGTACAGTACTGGGTATGAGGAGGGGTAATACACAAGAACGAGTACAGTACTGGGTATGAGGAGGGGTAATACACAAGAATGAGTGCAGTACTGGGTATGATGAGGGGTAATACACAAGAATGAGTACAGTACTGGGTATGATGAGGGGTAATACACAATAATGAGTACAGTACTATGTATGAGGAGGGGTAATACACAAGGATGAGTACAGTACTGGGTATGAGGAGGGGTAATACACAAGAATGAGTACAGTACTGGGTATGAGGAGGGGTAATACACAAGAATGAGTACAGTACTGGGTATGAGGAGGGGTAATACACAAGAATGAGTACAGTACTGGGTATGAGGAGGGGTAATACACAAGAATGAGTACAGTACTGGGTATGAGGAGGGGTAATACACAAGGATGAGTACAGTACTGGGTATAAGGAGGGGTAATACACAAGAATGAGTGCAGTACTGGGTATGAGCCGGGGTAATACAGAACAATGAGTACAGTACTGGGTATAAGGAGGGGTAATACACAAGAATGAGTGCAGTACTGGGTATGAGGAGGGATAGTACACAAGAATGAGTGCAGTACTGGGTATAAGCAGGGGTAATACACAAGAATAAGTACAGTACAGGGTATGATGAGGGGTAATACACAAGAATGAGTGCAGTACTGGGTATGAGGAGGGGTAACACAAGAAAGAGTACAGTACTGGGTATAAGGAGGGGTAATACACAAGAATCAGTACAGTACTGGGTATGAGGAGGGGTAATACACAAGAATGAGTACAGTACTGGGTATGAGGAGGGGTAATACACAAGAATGAGTGCAGTACTGGGTATGAGCCGGGGTAATACACAACAATGAGTACAGTACTGGGTATAAGGAGGGGTAATACACAAGAATGAGTGCAGTACTGGGTATGAGGAGGGATAGTACACAAGAATGAGTGCAGTACTGGGTATGAGCAGGGGTAATACACAAGAATAAGTACAGTACTGGGTATGATGAGGGGTAATACACAAGAATGAGTGCAGTACTGGGTATGAGGAGGGGTAACACAAGAAAGAGTACAGTACTGGGTATGAGGAGGGATAGTACACAAGAATGAGTGCAGTACTGGGTATGAGGAGGGATAGTACACAAGAATGAGTGCAGTACTGGGTATGAGCAGGGGTAATACACAAGAATGAGTACAGTACTGGGTATGAGGAGGGGTAACATAAGAATGAGTGCAGTACTGGGTATGAGGAGGGGTAATACACAAGAATGAGTACAGTACTGGGTATAAGGAGGGGTAATACACAAGAATCAGTACAGTACTGGGTATGAGGAGAGGTAATACACAAGAATGAGTGCAGTACTGGGTATGAGGAGGGGTAATACACAAGAATGAGTACAGTACTGGGTATAAGGAGGGGTAATACATAAGAATGAGTACAGTACTGGGTATGAGGAGGGATAGTACACAAGAATGAGTACAGTACTGGGTATAAGGAGGGGTAATACACAAGAATGAGTACAGTACTGGGTATGAGGAGGGATAGTACACAAGAATGAGTGCAGTACTGGGTATGAGGAGGGGTAACACAAGAAAGAGACAGTACTGGGTATGAGGAGGGGTAATACACAAGAATGAGTACAGTACTGGGTATGAGGAGGGGTAATACACAAGAATGAGTACAGTACTGGGTATGAGGAGGGGTAATACACAAGAACGAGTACAGTACTGGGTATGAGGAGGGGTAATACACAAGAATGAGTGCAGTACTGGGTATGATGAGGGGTAATACACAAGAATGAGTACAGTACTGGGTATGATGAGGGGTAATACACAATAATGAGTACAGTACTATGTATGAGGAGGGGTAATACACAAGGATGAGTACAGTACTGGGTATGAGGAGGGGTAATACACAAGAATGAGTACAGTACTGGGTATGAGGAGGGGTAATACACAAGAATGAGTACAGTACTGGGTATGAGGAGGGGTAATACACAAGAATGAGTACAGTACTGGGTATGAGGAGGGGTAATACACAAGAATGAGTACAGTACTGGGTATGAGGAGGGGTAATACACAAGGATGAGTACAGTACTGGGTATAAGGAGGGGTAATACACAAGAATGAGTGCAGTACTGGGTATGAGCCGGGGTAATACAGAACAATGAGTACAGTACTGGGTATAAGGAGGGGTAATACACAAGAATGAGTGCAGTACTGGGTATGAGGAGGGATAGTACACAAGAATGAGTGCAGTACTGGGTATAAGCAGGGGTAATACACAAGAATAAGTACAGTACTGGGTATGATGAGGGGTAATACACAAGAATGAGTGCAGTACTGGGTATGAGGAGGGGTAACACAAGAAAGAGTACAGTACTGGGTATGAGGAGGGATAGTACACAAGAATGAGTGCAGTACTGGGTATGAGGAGGGATAGTACACAAGAATGAGTGCAGTACTGGGTATGAGCAGGGGTAATACACAAGAATGAGTACAGTACTGGGTATGAGGAGGGGTAACATAAGAATGAGTGCAGTACTGGGTATGAGGAGGGGTAATACACAAGAATGAGTACAGTACTGGGTATAAGGAGGGGTAATACACAAGAATCAGTACAGTACTGGGTATGAGGAGAGGTAATACACAAGAATGAGTGCAGTACTGGGTATGAGGAGGGGTAATACACAAGAATGAGTGCAGTACTGGGTATGAGGAGGGGTAATACACAAGAATGAGTGCAGTACTGGGTATGAGGAGGGGTAATACACAAGAATCAGTACAGTACTGGGTATGAGGAGGGGTAATACACAAGAATGAGTACAGTACTGGGTATGAGGAGGGATAGTACACAAGAATGAGTACAGTACTGGGTATAAGGAGGGGTAATACACAATAATGAGTACAGTACTGGGTATGAGGAGGGATAGTACACAAGAATGAGTGCAGTACTGGGTATGAGGAGGGGTAACACAAGAAAGAGACAGTACTGGGTATGAGGAGGGGTAATACACAGGAATGAGTGCAGTACTGGGTATGAGGAGGGGTAATACACAAGAATGAGTGCAGTACTGGGTATGAGGAGGGGTAATACACAAGAATGAGTACAGTACTGGGTATGAGGAGGGGTAATACACAAGAATAAGTACAGTACTGGGTATAAGGAGGGGTAATACACAAGAATCAGTACAGTACTGGGTATGAGGAGAGGTAATACACAAGAATGAGTACAGTACTGGGTATGAGGAGGGGTAATACACAAGAATGAGTACAGTACTGGGTATGAGGAGGGGTAATACACAAGAATGAGTACAGTACTGGGTATGATGAGGGGTAATACACAAGAATGAGTACAGTACTGGGTACGAGGAGGGGTAATACACAAGAATGAGTACAGTACTGGGTATGAGGAGGGATAGTACACAAGAATGAGTGCAGTACTGGGTATGAGGAGGGGTAACACAAGAAAGAGTACAGTACTGGGTATGAGGAGGGATAGTACACAAGAATTAGTGCAGTACTGGGTATGAGGAGGGGTAATACACAAGGATGAGTACAGTACTGGGTATGAGGAGGGGTAACATAAGAATGAGTGCAGTACTGGGTATGAGGAGAGGTAATACATAAGAATGAGTGCAGTACTGGGTATGAGGAGGGGTAATACGCAAGAATGAGTACAGTACTGGGTATGAGGATGGGTAATACACAAGAATGAGTGCAGTACTGGGTATGAGGAGGGATAATACACAAGAATAAGTACGGTACTGGGTATGAGGATGCAGGGCCGGGCCGAGGCATAGGCTGGAGAGGCTCCAGCCTCAGGACGCACAATTCATTCAGTTGTCATTCCTAATTGCCTATGAAGCAGAAAGAAATAAGAAAAAAGGATACATAGCAGTGACTGCAAGCCATATAACTACATATTAAGGTGTTGGGTAGGTTGTGGGCCCTGTGGTCCTCTTAGTCTAATAGCAATCAGTGTGTGACAGCTGGGGTGGCAGGGATGGAGGGGCGCACTTTGGTGTCTCAGCCTTGGGTGCTGGAGGACCTTGTCCCTGCTCTGTGAGGATGGGTAATACACAAGAATGAGTACAGTACTGGGTATAAGGAGGGGTAATACACAAGAATCAGTACAGTACTGGGTATGATGAGGGGTAATACACAAGAATGAGTACAGTACTGGGTATAAGGAGGGGTAATACACAAGAATCAGTACAGTACTGGGTATGAGGAGAGGTAATACACAAGAATGAGTACAGTACTGGGTATGAGGAGGGGTAATACACAAGAATGAGTGCAGTACTGGGTATGATGAGGGGTAATACACAAGAATGAGTACAGTACTGGGTATGATGAGGGGTAATACACAAGAATGAGTACAGTACTGGGTATGAGGAGGGGTAATACACAAGAATGAGTACAGTACTGGGTATGAGGAGGGGTAATACACAAGAATGAGTGCAGTACTGGGTATGATGAGGGGTAATACACAAGAATGAGTACAGTACTGGGTATGATGAGGGGTAATACACAATAATGAGTACAGTACTGGGTATGAGGAGGGGTAATACACAAGAATGAGTACAGTACTGGGTATGAAGAGGGGTAATACACAAGAATGAGTACAGTACTGGGTATGAGGAGGGGTAATACACAAGAATGAGTACAGTACTGGGTATGAGGAGGGGTAATACACAAGAATGAGTACAGTACTGGGTATGAGGAGGGGTAATACACAGGAATGAGTGCAGTACTGGGTATGAGGAGGGGTAATACACAAGAATGAGTACAGTACTGGGTATGAGGAGGGGTAATACACAAGAATGAGTACAGTACTGGGTATAAGGAGGGGTAATACACAAGAATGAGTGCAGTACTGGATATGAGGAGGGGTAATACACAAGAATCAGTACAGTACTGGGTATGAGGAGGGGTAATACACAAGAATGAGTGCAGTACTGGGTATGAGGAGGGGTAATACACAAGAATCAGTACAGTACTGGGTATGAGGAGGGGTAATACACAAGAATGAGTGCAGTACTGGGTATGAGGAGGGGTAATACACAAGAATGAGTGCAGTACTGGGTATAAGGAGGGGTAATACACAAGAATGAGTACAGTACTGGGTATGAGGAGGGGTAATACACAAGAATGAGTACAGTACTGGGTATGTGGAGAGGTAACACAAGAATGAGTACAGTACTGGGTATGTGTGTGTGTGTGTGTGTGGGGGGGGGGGGGGGGGGGGGGCACCAGAGTGAGTACAGTACTAGGTATGATGAGGGGTAATACACAAGAATGAGTACAGTACTGGGTATGAGGAGGGGTAATACACAAGGATGAGTACAGTACTGGGTATGAGGAGGGGTAATACACAAGAATGAGTACAGTACTGGGTATGAGGAGGGGTAATACACAAGAATGAGTACAGTACTGGGTATGAGGAGGGGTAATACACAAGAATGAGTACAGTACTGGGTATGAGGAGGGGTAATACACAAGAATGAGTACAGTACTGGGTATGAGGAGGGGTAATACACAGGAATGAGTGCAGTACTGGGTATGAGGAGGGGTAATACACAAGAATGAGTACAGTACTGGGTATAAGGAGGGGTAATACACAAGAATGAGTGCAGTACTGGATATGAGGAGGGGTAATACACAAGAATCAGTACAGTACTGGGTATGAGGAGGGGTAATACACAAGAATGAGTGCAGTACTGGGTATGAGGAGGGGTAATACACAAGAATGAGTACAGTACTGGGTATGAGGAGGGGTAATACACAGGAATGAGTGCAGTACTGGGTATGAGGAGGGGTAATACACAAGAATGAGTACAGTACTGGGTATGAGGAGGGGTAATACACAAGAATCAGTACAGTACTGGGTATGAGGAGGGGTAATACACAAGAATGAGTGCAGTACTGGGTATGAGGAGGGGTAATACACAAGAATCAGTACAGTACTGGGTATGAGGAGGGGTAATACACAAGAATGAGTGCAGTACTGGGTATGATGAGGGGTAATACACAAGAATGAGTGCAGTACTGGGTATAAGGAGGGGTAATGCACAAGAATGAGTACAGTACTGGGTATGTGGAGAGGTAACACAAGAATGAGTACAGTACTGGGTATGTGTGTGTGTGTGGGGGGGGGGGCACCAGAATGAGTACACATGGAGTATAGTACTGGGTATGTGGGAGGGGGGTAACACAAGAATGAGTACAGTACTGAGTATGTGGCGGGGTAATACACATGGGGAGTATAGTACTGTGTATGTAGATGGGTAATATCAGGTACACTGGAATAAGCACAATGCTGGGTATATGGAAAGGTAACACTGGGCACATAGCAATAAGCAGAGAGCTGGATATGTGGAGGGGTAACATGGGATACACAGGAAATAGTACAGAATTGTATATGGATGGGAGACTTAGAATGATGTTTGCTATAGGAGTCACTAATAATGAGTGATTATTTTTTTTGTACAGTGGACGAGGCCTTAAAGCGGACCTGAACTTCACCTCTGCTCTAAAAGATACGCAACAGCATAATAACCTTAAAGTGAATGGGAACCGCATTTAAAAAAGTGAGACAGATACTTACCCAAGGAGAGGGAAGGCTCTGGGTCCTATAGAACCTTCCCGTTCCTCTCCTGGTCCCCTCGTTCCCGTGCTGGCTCGCCCGGTAGCAGTATTTGACTAAATTAGTCAAATACTGCTTTACCCGGCCGAAGGAGGCTTCAGAAGTCTTCAGGGAGCCTGAGTGCTCCTGAAGAAGGGCGGCCCTGTACTGCGCCTGCACAAGCACGCTCTCTTGCACGCTCACGCCTGTGCAGTATGGAGCCGCACGCCTTTGGGAGGACACGGCTCCCGAAGACTTCCAAATATTCTTTCGGTGGGGGATTGAAACGGGTTTGAGCCAGCACAGGATAGAGCGCACCGAGAGAGGAGACGGAAGGCTCTATATGACCCAGAGCCTTCCCTCTCCTTAGGTAAATATTTGCTTCATTTTTTTTTTATTGCGGTTCCCATTCACTTTAAGGCCTCTTTCACAGTACGGCGTTGCGTTTTAATGCGTCATTAAAGTCGCAATGCAAATTACAAGCAATGCCCCAAAAAAGTCGCAATGCAACTTAATGCCCCATTATCGTCGCATACAGTAGAGCAGGGCTGCCCAATAGGTCGATCGCGATCTACCAGTAGATCGCGACCGCCTCCTCGGTAGATCGCGGCCTCTTGGCCGCGTCTCATTAAATTTTGCGGCCAGCAGCTCATCATGTTTAGCTGCTGGCCAATAAGAATGCACGGGAGACGGAGAGAGAAGACGTGGCGAGCAGAGAGGGAGGAGAGAGGCGGCGCGGCCGCTACGTCATGGCTGGGGGCGGCGCCGGGCAGCCTGCAACGTGCGTGCTGGTAACATGCCCGGCGCTGCCCCCAGCCATGACGTAGCGGCCGCGCCGCCTCTCTCCTCGCCGCGTCTTCTCCCCGCCATTCATATTGGCCAGCGGCCTGCCTGCCGGAGGTTCCAGGAGTCCAGAGGACCCTGGCTAACCTACGCTACAGGTACCTATACCTGGCTAAGCTACACTGAGGGCACCAATACCTGGCTAAGCTACACTGGGGGCACCAATACCTGGCTAAGCTACACTGGGGGCACCAATACCTGGCTAAGCTACACTGGGGGCACCAATACCTGGCTAACCTACACTGGGGGCCCATATACCTGGCTAAGCTACACTGGGGGCCCATATGCCTGGCTAAGCTACACTGGGGGCCCATATGCCTGGCTAAGCTACACTGAGGGCACCAATACCTGGCTAAGCTACACTGGGGGCACCAATACCTGGCTAAGCTACACTTGGGGCACCAATACCTGGCTAACCTACACTGGGGGCCCATATACCTGGCTAACCTACACTGGGGGCCCATATACCTGGCTAAGCTACACTGGGGGCCCATATGCCTGGCTAAGCTACACTGAGGGCACCAATACCTGGCTAAGCTACACTGGGGGCACCAATACCTGGCTAAGCTTCACTGGGGGCACCAATACCTGGCTAAGCTACACTGGGGGCACCAATACCTGGCTAAGCTACACTGGGGGCACCAATACCTGGCTAACCTACACTGGGGGCCCATATACCTGGCTAAGCTACACTGGGGGCCCATATGCCTGGCTAATCTACACTGGGGGCCCATATACCAGGCTAACCTACACTGGGGGCCCATATACCCGGCTAACCTACACTGAGGGCCCATATACCAGGCTAACCTACACTGAGGGCCTGTTTACCTGGCTAACCTACACTGAGGGCCTGTATACCTGGCTGACCTACACTGAGGGCCCGTATACCTGGCTAACCTACACTGATGGCCCATATACCTGGCTAACCTACACTGAGGGCCCAAATACCAGGCTAACCTATACTGAGGGCATGTAACCTATGCTGCAGGCACATATACCTGGCTAACGCGGGGGGGGGGGGGGACGCGTGCTTAGCATTTGGGACGTTGGTAGATCTCCTGGCCTCGGCAAATTTTAAAGTAGCTTGCGAGCCGAAAAAGTGTGGGCACCCCTGCAGTAGAGCATACAGACAATGAAAAGTATGCTTCCAAGTCATTACTGAGCATGTGCAAACAGTCTAACGCAGCTAATAACGTGTATAGCGCACTGCATGCAGCACTTTCACTTTAACGTGCAGCGTTGGTCACCAACACAACGTGTGCACTGTGAATGGGCATAGATTTTTCATTGCAGTGAGTTATTCTGCATCAAATGTTGCACTGTGAAAGAGGCCTTAAAGAAAAACATTTCTTTGTTACAGCTGACACATAACCTGCAATAAATCTGCAGTGTATCTATTTCCTGCTTTTACAGAAGCAGACATAGGGCTCGATTAAAAAAAGCATGATAACACGTGTTGCGCATGAAAAGTTTAGCGATCGTGTGATAATTTTTATCGCGCGTACGGCATTACGCTTCACGTGATAAGCAGATAGAGCGGCGGACAAGAGGATACAAACCACACTGCATGGCCACAGGACGGCTGCAGGGGGGGGGGGTTACTAAACAGTTTTCACCTAAGCATCCCTTTAAACCAGTGGTCCTCAAACTAAGGCCCGCGGGCCAAATGTGGCCCCCTGAGGCTTTTTTACCGGCCCCACCCACACAAAATGTATTACTTATAGATGCGGTCAGCTACATATTTAAATACTGGTGGTCCGCATATAGAATAGCAGTGCTGGCACCACCCATCCACATGGAAGCCAGAAAGCAGTCATTCGCTGGTTTCCAATCAAATTCCACATCAGGTGACACTGCTGTCCAATTAGACTGCAGATTGTCACCTGGTCATGCTTCACTATCTGGCCTGCAAAGACTTCTACATCATTGTATGTATACTCCGGCCCACCAGCAGTCTGACGTATGTTGACCCGGCCCACGACCCAAAACGTTTGGGGACCCCTGCTTTAAACCAAAATGTTTTCAAAAATAACCTGACAGAATGACATCGCAAACTTAAAAAAAAATAAAAAAAATAAAAAACAAGGGACCCACACAAACCAACAACAATTACTTGCTCAGTCGCAAACCACTCTGAAGCAGATGGTGATAAGCAAAGCTTTTAAAGGCAAAAAACACCTGATAAATGTTAAGGAGCAATCATTATTATAACCACATGCATCATTGCATTTAGCACGCGCAATAGTTTGCGCACGCAAAGTTCTACGCTGATCGCGCGCAAAGTGCTGTGTGAAGTTATAAATTTTGGGATGCATTAAAAGGGAAATAAAAACTCGAGATGCTAGCATAATATTGCCCCTGTTTAACTCTCTAGTAAGGCCACATCTGGAATATGGAATTCAGTTCTGGGCACCACATTACAAAAAAGATATTGCAGTTTTAGAGCAGGTGCAGAGACGAAACAACAAAATTGATACGTGGGATGGAAGGTCTCGTTTACCAAGAAGGGTTAGATAAACTGGGTTTATTTAGTCTAGAGAAAAGACGCCTTAGAGGGGATCTAATTAACATGTATAAATACATCAGAGGGCAATATAACAGCTTGGCGGATGAGCTTTTTGTCCCTAGGCCTTCTCTAAGGACTAGAGCAGTGTTTTTCAACCAGTGTTCCGCGGCACGTTGCCTGGTGTGCCGTCCTCTTCTCCCCTCCCGCCCGTCCCCGCCGCTGTTATTACCTTAGCAGCGGCCGCTCTCCCCTCTCCAGCGCATGTCTTTATTCTAGCAGCGTATCTCCGGCTGCTCTGTGTGATGCGGAAGGAGGCAGGGCTCGGTTACCATAGTAACGGCGATACATATCGCCGTTACAGGAAGCCGCTGCCCTGCTTCCTTCCGCATCACACAGACAGAGCAGCCGGAGATACGCTGCTAGAATAAACACATGCGCCGGAGAGGGGAGAGCGGCAGCTGTTAAGGTAATAACAGCGGCGGCCGCGGGGACGGGTGGGAGGGCACTATACTGGCTATACTGGGGCACTATTCTGGGGCACTATACTAGCTATACTGGGGTACTATTCTGGCTTTACTGGGGCACTATACTAGCTATACTGGGGCACTACACTGGGGCACTATACTGGCTATACTGGGGCACTATACTGGCTATACTGGGGGCACTATACTGGCTATACTGGGGGCACTATACTGGCTATACTGGGGGGCTATACTGGGGCACTATACTGGCTATACTGGGGGGCTATACTGGGGCACTATACTGTGGCACTATGCTGGCTATACTGGGGCACTATACTAGGGGGCTATACTGGGGCACTATACTGGCTATACTGGGGAACTATACTAGCTATACTGGGGCACTATACTGGCTATACTGGGGCACTATACTGGCTATACTGGGGCACTATGCTAGCTATACTGGGGCACTATACTGGCTATACTGGGGCACTATACTGGCTATACTGGGGCACTATACTGGCTATACTTGGGCCCTATTCTGGCTATACTGGGGCACTATTCTGGCTATACTGGGGCACTATTCTGGCTATACTGGGGCACTATACTGGCTATACTGGGGCACTATACTAGCTATACTGGGGGGCTATACTGTGGCACTATACTAGCTATACTGGGGGGCTATACTGGGGCACTATGCTGGCTATACTGGGGCACTATACTAGCTATACTGGGGGGCTATACTGTGGCACTATACTAGCTATACTGGGGGGCTATACTGGGGCACTATGCTGGCTATACTGGGGCACTATACTAGCTATACTGGGGCACTATACTGGGGCACTATACTAGCTATACTGAGGCAACTAAACTCCCTACACTGGGGCAACTATGCTAGCTATGCAGCCGCACCCACTAGGTCGCGCAAACAACCGGGGGTCGCGCAAACAACCGGGGGCCGCATCCCCGACCCAACCCCAGCCCCCCCCCCCCCCCCCCCCCGCGCCGTTCCCCGGAGAAAAATTTGGTCAGACAGTGTTTCCCTGGGTCGGAAAGGGTTGGGAACCACTGGACTAGAGGACATGATCTGCGCATGGAGGAAAAACGTTTTAGCCATTTATTTAGGAAAGGGTTCTTTACAGTAAATGTGATTAAGATGTGGAATGCATTGCCACAGGAAGTCGTTATGGCAAACTCTATACCTGCATTTACAGGGGGCTTAGATGCTTTCCTTGCGTTGAAAGACATCCATGGCTACAATTACTAGGTTATGCCTAATGATGTTGATCCAGGGATTTTATCTGATTGCCATCTGGAGTCAGGAAGGAATTTTTCCCCTTTGGGGATAATTGGACCATGCCTTGTAAGGGTTTTTTCTCCTTCCTCTGGATAAACAGGGATATGTGAGGGAGCAGGCTGGAGTTGTACTTTGTACTGGTTGAACTCGATGGACGTATGTCTTTTTTCAACCAAAATAACTATGTAACTATGTAACGCGTGATCTGCATTCCGTTCGTGTGAACTGCAGTGATATCACGTGATACTGATGTTTATCACGCGATATCCCGCCTTTGTGCGCAAAGTCATTAGTTATCGTGCGCAAACCTTTACGTGCAAAAGCGCTTATCCGCTTTAGTAAATCAAGCCCATAGTGTTAACATCCTGTGTTTACAAATTAGCTGCTCTGCAGAGGCAGCCAACTGGCACAGCTGAGAGATTAAACTACACTTGTGACTAGTCACAGACGAGGGGAAATTAAACAGGCTAAACTCTTTACTGTAATTACATGCAGGGTGCATTTCTCTATGTTTTCCTTCTATCCTGTGCAAGAGTTCAGGTCCACATTAATTTGATTTGTCTTCGGTCAATTTCAGTAAATAAGGCGTCTTTATGCGTAAAACTGGTAAATAAATAAAGTTGCAGTATCTCTGCTGGCAGATTGTAGAGCATGGCTTCTGCGCGTGGATTCTCGGCTCCAGGTATCTGTAGGGCTCTTTGTGCTGAGTGGAGTCCCAGGGTGGGCAGAGGATGGAGCAGGGCACATATGTGCAGAGCATTATGTGCACACAGAACAATGTAGGGCACATATGTCTGAGCAGAGCTGTGTGGTGCAGGCAGGCAGACTGCTACTTCAGCCCTGTCCCTGTGTGTCACAGACGTGGATCTGTGAGTGAGGAGAAAATGCAGGCCTCACATCTGCCATCAATGCAGATACATCTGCTGACCCTCACAGGCTGATGTGTGAGAGGAAGCTGGGGGTCATTAGCGCGGGTTACTCCGACCATACGTAACTGCTGTAAATCCCTATGGCTCTAAGACTTGGCTCTAAAAATAGGCCACAGGGGCACTGGGCCCACTAGTGACATGTGTGACGAGAAACTTTATTGTGACATTAGGGGCATAGAGCTTCCGTTTAGGAGGAGGAATGACATTTATAATGAGGTGGTTATAGGAGGGGCATTTCAATCTGAAAATCAGATCGCACCCATTTTTGCCGACCGCTACAGCAACACCATTAACATGTAAATCACGGTGCTGTTTTTCCACTGGTGCGAGTCCATTTTCTTCTGAATCACAATCGCCAGCGTTTTTAGTGCATTTGTGCGCCTAATCGCATAGCAATTGGGCTACTATGCGATTTTCCCCACAATTCAGCAATTCAAACTATGTTCCTGCTGAGTTTTTTTTGTTGTTGTTGTTCATCCCAACGGAAATCACAAGCGCAAACTCACCGAAATTGCTGCGAAAATGGGGTAGAGTAAATAGAAGGAAACACTGTTGCATCGCAGTGCGATCGCGAATTCAATCACGTTTCCTAGTGGAAAAGTGTCCTAACAGTACAGCAATTACCATCAGGAAGTTGAAAGAGAAAGAGTGGAGGTGCGCAAATGACAATAAAACAAGTAAAATCCGAAAGAAGGCAAGTTTTGGCTTATCTTGTGGAAAACAAGTGAAGGATTTTTCATAAGCTTTCCTCAATTAAGGACAGCACAACCTACAATGCATTTTGCTGCCTAGAGCTGCTTCATCAGGTGAAAATAAGTGCCTGACCAACTGTTAAACCAAGCTCTGAGAGCCTTCAAAAAAAGGCTTCCAGTTGTCTTCCAGAAGATAAGTTAAAAGTAGCTTAATTTTTAGGCCAGTCGCAAATCTAAGCAGTTCAGTGTTGCCCATTGACTTGCATTACTGCATGATCCGTGCAGTAGGCCCGGTTCATGCGGTAACGCACAGCGCACTTTGCGACAGCACTGCGGAGAATTTGAAATTTCGTTCTCATCGCGACGACTATGCAAGTCTCCATATTGTTAACAGGGGTTTAATAGGGGGTAGTAGCTCTGCAAAGTTGAGGCAGCATTGCTAATATTCCTGAAGGGGTAATAACTCTGGAAAGGTAGTGCAGCAGTACAGATACTGAAGAGGGGGTAGTAGTAACTCTGGAAAGGTGAGGCAGCATTGCTAATACTCATGAGGGGGTAGTAACAATGGAAACGTGGGACAGCAGTTCTGATACTCCTGAGAGGATAGTAACACTAGTAATGTGAGCTGGCAATTCTGCTACTCATGAGGGAAAAGGTGAGAAGTGCAGTACTGATACGGAGCACAGTCATACTGGAGGGATGGGGGGGGGGGGGGGGCCTTAGGGAGGTACTTATACTCAGGAGTAAAACAATACTATGGGGGCAGTACTGAAAGTCATGAGGGGGATAATAATACTGCAGAGGTGATGGGAGAGCAGTACTGATATGCAGGAGAGGTGGGTGAGGGGCAGCACTGATATCCAGGAGGGTATACTAATACTGGAGAGGTGGGTGATGGGGCAGTACTGACACTGGAGAGATGGGGGTGGATGGGGGAGAAGCAGCCAGTACTGATACTGGAGAGATGGGGAAGCAGTTGTGGTACTCATAAGAAGGGGCAGTAATCACACTCAGGAAACATAAATGAACACTGTGCACCCTTTGCAGACAGTACTTACCCCGAGGAACATGAGGGAATACTGTACAGCCTCCTGTAATGTCTGCTGTCACCATAGAGTTGCTGGCTCCTCATAGTGACTGCCTTGCTCTGTGAGGTTATAATTTGGAGTGCACAGCTTCCCTCTAGTGGTGGGGAGTTGTTATTATAGTTGTTATCATTACCAACATAATTCTCTCTTTTCAATTTGTGAACATACTGTGCAGTGCTGAACAATAACTAGCAGCATGTTCAAATAGTAAACTTACACCTATGCATGCTATATATATTTTAGGCCTTATTCATGATGAAACAGTAATCAGCAAGCATTGGTAACTCTAAAGTCTTGTACAAACGAGTTCATACATGTCAAACTCTGGCCCGCAGGTCACATCTGGCCTGCAGAGCCATCAGATTTGGCCCTCGAGAGGTTTCCCCACTGTGCATTAGTTTGGCCCACTCTAAACCACCAGGGAAGCTATATTGGAGGTGGAGCCCTAGATCACCAGGGAAGCCATACGGGGGAGGGGGAAAGCACTAGGCACCAGAGAACTGTATATGGGAGTGAGGGTGGCACTAGACAACAGGGAACTGTATATGGGAGGGAGGGGGGCACTAGACACCAGGGACCTGTATAGGGGAGGGGGTCCACTAGACACCAGGGAACTGTATAGGGGGGGGGGGCACTAGACACCCACCAGGAACCTGTATAGGGGGGCACTAGACACCAGGGAACTCTATAGGGCAGAGAGGACCACCAGACACCAGAGAAATGTATGGGCCAGGGAGGAGGCACTAGAGCGGGTTTCCACTAGGAGCTGTGGCCGTTTATGATTTGGACGCAACTCACATCATGTTGCGAAGCCGCAGCCCAAATTGCTAAGCCGTGACATTCGTAAGCAAGCTGTCCAGAATTGCACCTCAGTGTGATTTGGACAGCAGCCCATTATAGGTATAGGCAGCATTTCCTCACCTGAATCAACTGCAGGGAAATGCTGCAAATTCATCCCGAATTCGGGCATAGTGGAAATGGGCCCTTAGACATGAGGGAGCTGTATAGGGGAGGGAGGAGGCATTAAACACCAGGGAACTGTATAGGGGAGGGCAAAGGGTCATAAGACACCAGGGAACTGCATAGGGGCGGGAGGGGGGCCAGTAGACACCAGGGAACTGTATAGGGGAGGGAGAGGGGCCACTAGACACCAGGGTACTGTATAGGGAAGTGGAAGTTTGGGCGATGCCATAGGCGCCCTTTGAAATATTGGCAATGGGGGGAAAATTGAGCCCCCAATAGATATCGGGAATCAGGGCCCCCTGCAATGAAAGAGTACTGCTACAAATAGCGAACGCACAAGTTTCACTTCTGTGCCGTTATTTCTATGGGCGGCTGTGACGGCACCTGAAAATGTGCAGTTTTGAGGGGAAGTTCCGCTTATTGATGGTCTGGCAGTTAAGGTTAGGCGGGGGGGGGGGGGGGGGTTTAAGGCTTGGCATTGGTAGTGGGAGGGTTCAGGGTGAAAATAGTGTTATGTTTACTGTTTAGGCCCTTTTACACTTTTATTTGAATTCCTGCGGTAAAACAGGGTAAGGCAGCGGCAATGCAAGACAATGGGGCCTAGAACACTTAGGGCTTGATTCACAAAGTGGTGCAAACTGTTTAGCACGGGTGTGCTAAACAGTTAGCACGTGAAGTGCCGTTCGCGGACTTTTGCACGCGCAAAGTGCCACGATTGCGCGCGCAAAAGTCTGCGTTCACGCGAAGCTGCGTCACTTTGCGCGCGCCATAGTCTGCAAACGGCACTTCACGTGCTAACTGTTTAGCACACCGTGCTAAACGGTTTGCATCGCTTTGTGAATTAAGCCCTTAGTGTGTCGCGATTGGCCGCCGAGCTCCCACAATGTCATCAGCGCGTAACCGTCGGACTTTCATGGTGACGCAGCGGCAGCAGACGTAATGTCAATGGGTGACGCAGCAAATTTAAATACGTTGGTGGCGGCACTGCAGCACACGAGTGGAACAACAGGAAAACAACTGGGAAATCCCAATGGTGCACTTCTTGTCCAGCAGAGTGTATATCACTGGAAGAGGGGCGTGCAGGGGTGGTGCTATGCATATGACTGTGTTGGCGCCCTCTGCCGCAGGGTCATATGACCTTTTGTGTGTTGCAGTGCAATGTAATGGGGGTGGGGCAATGCACTGCTCAGCAAACTCGCTGGCCAGGTATAAACCGGCCTTAGCTAAAGCAAAATATTTTACTATCTTCATTTGCACTGTAACAATAGAATATCTGTAAATTTGTAATCCCAGGGGCCCAGCAAAGTTATCAGCAGCATAGCGACTCACCTCTCCCAACGTGCTGCTCCGATAGTCCATGCTCCCATCTTCAACCCCGTTTGCTGCATCTTCTCGGTGACTTGGCTCTCGTCATAACCTAGAGAAGAGGCGCTTTTTGCGACGTCATGTCGGAAAATGTTTAAAAATCCCCACGTCGCCATAGACTAACATGACTTCCGGGTCGATGCAGATCGCCGCAGAAGCCACGCGGTAATGTAGTTCTGGACCAGCGTCATAGCGAGCGAGGACTTCTGACGGACCGCACTGCGACGCAGGTAATATGAACAACCTCAGGTTTGCACTGGAGTGCGGTAGCAGTGCATCAATTTGAAAAACCCCCCCAGTGTGGAATGGCCCTGCGAATACCCCATGAGGAGATGGGCTAGTCCAAAACCTGTCAGTCCTGACAGATATCTACTCCCTACTGTAAGTGACAGCAACGTAGGAGAAACATAATTTATAGCACATTTTACTCTGGGAGAAATATATTTTTATTTATATGTTTTTATGTATTTGAGGGCCCGTTTCCACTTGTGCGGTGGGAATCGCCACGGTAAAAATTTGCATGCGGATGCGAATTTTGCATGCGGTTGGATGCGAATTTTCATGCGGATTCACATTCGATTTCGCATGGATGGCAATGTATGCGAATTTAACCATGGCAGTGCCTGTGTGCTTTTCCATTGATTCCATGCAAAATCGCATGCAAATTTGCATACAAATTTGCATACCAATGCCGCATGCAAATTTCCCTATTAAATACATTGTATGCGATTCGCATAGCGGTATGCGGTATGCGAATTCTGATGGCTCTGCCGTTCAGATTTTTTCTGCACAGAAAAACGCTCAGAAATCCTGACAGGTGGAAACAGTCCCATCCACTTGTATTGTCTATGTGAATCTGCATGCAGGAAACGCATGCAGATTCGCTCTAGTGAAAATGGGCCTTACAGCTTACATTTTTTTACAATAGTGGTCCTTTGATGGGCTCTGCTCAGCAGCCTCCCATATAGCCTAGTATAAGCAGCAGCATACATTGGTGAACAGCGCGCTCTATATCGCCTTCTGGCCTGCAATTATACTCTGTCAACAATGAGCTCTATAATTGCTGTTTACTTTATTGTGTTGTGTTTATCTTCCTAATTAAATAGCTCCCCTAATGGAGGGAGATCAGCTGAGCTCAGTGTAGTGTATGTATGTACAATATAACAGCCATGCTGGATCCTATTATAGAGTGAATGGAGGAGATCTGCGATATACTGCAGCTAAGGACAATGCATGCAATAATAATATAAATCATCACGGCAGCAGTAATGTATTGAAACCGGTTATTATTCATTTATAAAGCGCCAACATATTCCATGGAGCTGTACAGATTAGGAAACAAACATGGGGTGCATAATCATACAGACAATGGTATATGTCAAATATAGACACTGGTACATAATACAGAATTGGTAGACATACTGATTACTGTGACCAATGTAGCTTGATGAACAAAATGTGTAAAATTCCAAGACACAAAAGGGTGAGAGAACCCTGCCCTTGCAAACTTACAATCTAAAGGGATAGGGAGGGAGCAAAAGGTGGGGTTATATACAATATGTAAACCTAGAGGAAAGCACAGCCATACTGAATAGCACAAGGCCAGATTTAAAAGTATGTTGTGTGTCCTCTTTCTTGTGCCACTCAAACAGAACAGGCAAGCTATTGTCGGCCATGTTCCAGGGCTCCATGCTCTGCAGTTTTGGAGGCCAGGAGGACATGCAAAGTCTCTAGAGGATCCAGATGCTTCCTTATTTTTAGGTAAGTTGTTAAATTTTTTTCTTTACTGTAATCCACCTTTAGTACACGTTAAAGATGTTAAAGGTTGGAGAGTGACAGATGTGTTTTGGAAGGGGATTCCAGAGGAGCAGTAAGACTGTGAGAAATCTTGTGTATGTGAATTGCAAGGAGGTGTTTCTAGAGGAGGACAGAAGAAGGTTGTATCTGGAAGGTTAGTATCTGGAAACTAGCGAAGAGTTGTACAGGGGAAAGAGATTGCGGAGAACTTTGTAGGTTAGTTTTTGAAATGAATCCTCTGATTAATGGGCAGTCAATGATGAGAGCTAGACAGAGAGGAGCAGCAGAGGAGGAGTGAGGAGAAAGATGAATGAGTTGAGTCCAGTAGAGGTGACAGTCTATGCATTGGTAGTCCACAAAGTAGTATATTACAATAGTCCTGTTCATGGTTAAAGGGGCACTACAGCGAAAAACTGTAAAATTTAAAATATGTGTAAACATATACAAATAAGAAGTTCATTTTTTCCAGAGTAAAATGAGCCATAAATTACTTTTCTCCTATGTTACTGTCACTTACAGTAGGTTGCAGAAATCTGACAGAAGTGACAGGTTTTGGAGTAATCCATCTCTTTATGGGGGATTCTCAGGGATTTATTTATTTTCAAAATCACTTAGTGAATGGCAGTTGCTCTGTCCAACTGCCAAAAAAACTGTGTAGGGAGCAGGGAAGCTGGCCAGCATCATTGTTTAAATCCTTTTTAGGGAATAGCTTTATAAAGAATAAAAGCCTTGCTGAGAATCCCCTATGAAGAGATGGACTAGTCCAAAACCAGGCGCGGAGCTAGGGGGGGTCGGGGTAGGACAAGTGCCCCGGGGCGCCTGGTCCCCAAGGGCGCCCTCCGCCTGGCTAAGCTGCGGGTTTTTTTTGTTTTGTTTTTTTTAGCGGCGCCGGCGGGTGAGGGGAGCAGCGCAGAGAAGAGGGAGAGCTGTGCGGACGGTGGGGAAGGGGGGCCATCTCCCCCCTCCTTCCCTCACCTTAGGTGCTCTCCCTCCCTCGCTGTCCCCTCCAATGTCCGGGTGGCTGGCAGCGGCGGGCGGAACTCACCTCCGTCTCGCTCCAGCGCCGGCCGGAAGTTCGGGTGCGCAGCCGCTGCTCTGGTCTGGACCAGACCAGAGTAGTGGCAGATCCATCCGGCGCTGCAACGAGACGGAGGTAAGTTCCGCCCGCCGCTGCCAGCCACCCGGACATTGGAGGGGACAGCGAGGGAGGGAGAGCAGCTCTTCCTCTTCTCTGCGCTGCTCCCCTCCTGCTGGGGAGGGGGACACCTGACCTGGCTACCTACTCTGGGCACATATACCCCTGCCTACATATATTGGGCACATATACCCCTAACTACATATACTGGGCATATACCCCTGGCTACCTACTCTGGGCACATATACCCCTGGCTACCTACTCTGGGCATATATACCCCTGGCTACCTACTCTGGGCACATATACCCCTGGCTACCTACTCTGGGCACATATACCCCTGGCTACCTACTCTGGGCACATATACCCCTGGCTACCTACTCTGGGCACATATACCCCTGGCTACCTACTCTGGGCACATATACCCCTGCCTACATATATTGGGCACATATACCTCTAACTGCATATACTGGGCATATACCCCTGGCTACCTACTTTGGGCACATATACCCCTGGCTACCTACTCTGGGCACATATACCCCTGGCTACCTACTCTGGGCACATATACCCCTGCCTACATATACTGGGCACATATACTCCTAACTACATATACTGGGCATATACCCCTGGCTACCTACTCTGGGCACATATACCCCTGGCTACCTACTCTGTGCACATATACCCTGCCTACATATATTGGGCACATATACCCCTAACTACATATACTGGGCATATACCCCTGGCTACCTACTCTGGGCACATATACCCCTGGCTACATACTCTGGGCACATATACCCCTGCCTACGTATACTGGGCACATATACTCATAACTACATATACTGGGCATATACCCCTGGCTACCTACTCTGGGCACATATACCCCTGGCTACCTACTCTGGGCACATATACCCCTGCCTACATATATTGGGCACATATACCCCTAACTACATATACTGGGCATATACCCCTGGCTACCTACTCTGGGCACATATACCCCTGGCTACCTACTCTGGGCACATATACCCCTGCCTACATATACTGGGCACATATACCCCTAACTACATATACTGGGCATATATACCCCTGGCTACATATACTGGGCACATATACCTCTGGCTACATATACTGGGGACACACACCCCTGCCTACATATACTGGGCACATATACCCTTGGCTACCTGTTCTGTGGACATCTCTACCCCTGGCTACCTGTTCTGGGCACATCTATACTGCTGGCCACCTATTCTGGGGACACCTATAGACCTGGGGCTACCTATTTTTGGGGAAGCACTGCTGTCAGATTGAGTGTATTTTGGGGAACTGCTGCCAGGTGAGAGGTGTCTACTATATTAAGGGGGCATTCTGCCTATTTATGTGAAATGCTGTCTATTTATGTGCCTCATGGCTGCTGAATTTGTCTTGTTGGGGGCCTCATGGTTACTGAATTTGTCTTGTTGGGGGCTTCATGATTTGTTGGGGGCCTCAAGATCGCTGAATTTGTCTTGTTAGGGGCCTCATGATTGCTGAATTTGTCTTGTTAGGGGCCTCATGATTGCTGAATTTGTCTTGTTGGGGGCCTCAGGATTGCTAAATTTGTCTTGTTGGGGGCCTCATGATTGCTGAGTTGGTCATGTTGGGGGCCTCATGTTTGCTCATGATTGCGGAATTTGTCTTGATGGGGGGGCTCATGATTGCTGAATTTGTCTTGGAACATGCTGGAAGGTACATACTGAGGGTGGGTGAGCGTGAGCCTGCTAACCTCCATGTACATTTGAAGGGGCGTGACCAAATGTGGAGCACCCATAACCACGCCCACATTTGGTCACGACCCTTCACCTTAGGGGGCGCATTAATAGTCTTTGTCCCCGGGCGCTGAAAACCCTAGCTACGCCTCTGTCCAAAACCTGTCACTTCTGTCAGATTTCTACTGCCTACTGTAAGTGACAGCATTATAGGAGAAAATTAATTTATGCCTCATTTTACTCTGGAAGAAACACACTTCTTATTTATATATGTTTGCAGATATTTTTAAAAAAAATCTGCTGTAGTGACCCTTTAAGGCAGGAAGTATTGGATCACGATGATGATACAGTTTATTGACTGACTTTAAAAGATTTGGAACCGACACTGACAACACTGTACATTTGTGAACTTATCAGCTTATGTCAGGTTTGTGTTCTAGAAATGCACATTATTTTTAAATTTTATGTAATTTAAACAGTAGATTTAAAGTAGTGCAAACTGTGACACTTTTGTTTCATATATATATATATGTATAATTTGGAGCCACATTAATAGATGGAAATAGATGGAAATATGCAGCGACTCAGCCGTCAGTGGGGGACGGCACACACGGTAATGGCTGCAAGAGCCGTGGCGCAAATCGGGGACCCATTAGGTTTGAATGGGGGCATGGCTCCGCCTCCCCATGAACAGAGCGACAGCACCAAGCAAGGTGAGGGCAATGTAATGTGCATAATCCACAGACAACGGGACTATGAATATGACCTATATTGTTGCATATGGAATACTGTATGTGGTACTATAGACAACTGAATTGCTCCACATGTTTTTCATCATGTAAGGCTATATGACACTTTGTTTACCTGCAAGTATACCTGTGATATAAGAAGTAAAGGGGGAGGGTCTACATATTTTTGAATGTCATGGGTGGATACCCACCCCCTAGGGTATATATGCTATGAGCATCTTGTGGTGTACTGTTTGTCTGCACATTCTGAAGAAGGGGACCCGCTATGGCCCACGAAACAATTGTCATTATATACATGCTGATGAAGCAAAAAACTGAATTGTTTGCACTTTGAAGCCGGTGTGCCAGCCTGAATCCATACATGATAATAGAATGAAATAATGGGATTTGTACAGTAAAACAGCTCTACTTCTGCATTTAGCGCTTTTTACTGGATGCTAGGAATAAAAGCTCAAACACACAAAAAATGCACTAGGCAGAATGTTGGATTGCTATGGCATCTCAGTAACAGAAAAGTGACCCCACGATTCTCTACCAGGTGTACTTGTGTTTTGCGATTGGAATCAGATTGCAAAATACTGCTGGTGGAAAACAGCCCTTACTGACTTTTGCGGGATGCCAACCCTTTACTGACTGTCTATAGGGTGCTAAACATTTACTGACTGTCTATAGGGTGCTAAACCTTTACTGATTGTCTGTAGGGTGCCAAACCTTTAGTGACTGTCTGTAGGGTGCCAAACCTTTACTGACTGTCTGTAGGGTGCCAAACCTTTACTGACTGACTGTATGGTGCCAAACCTTTACTGACTGTCTATATCGGGGGTCAGGAACCTTTTTGGCCGAGAGAGCCATAAACGCCACATATTTTAAAATGCATTTCTGTGAGAGCCATACAATGTGTTTCAAACTGGGACAGCAGTAGTATGCCTAATTGGAAAATGTTACTTGTGCTGCCACACTAAGCTGCGCTGCTTGATCAGTGTAGCTTAGTGAATCAACCCCTGTAAGCCAGATGTAGCCATCAAAAGTGCCACATCTGGCTCCCGAGCCATAGGTTCCCTACCCCTGATCTATATGGTGCTAAACCTTTACTGACTGTTTATATGGAGCCAAACCTTTACTGACTGTCTATAGGGGGCCAAACCTTTACTGACTGTCTATAGGGGGCCAAACCTTTACTGACTGTCTGTAGGGTGCCAAACCTTTACTGACTGTCTGTAGGGTGCCAAACCTTTACTGACTGACTGTATGGTGCCAAACCTTTACTGACTGTCTGTAGGGTGCCAAACCTTTACTGACTGTCTGTAGGGTGCCAAACCTTTACTGACTGACTGTATGGTGCCAAACCTTTACTGACTGTCTGTAGGGTGCCAAACCTTTACTGACTGTCTGTAGGGTGCAAAACCTTTACTGACTGACTGTATGGTGCCAAACCTTTACTGACTGTCTATACGGTGCCAAACCTTTACTGACTGTCTGTATGGTGCCAAACCTTTACTGACTATGTGTAGGGTGCCAAACTTTTACTGACTTTCTATACGGGGCCAAACCTTTACTGACTGTCTGTAGGGTGCAACGCTGCAGGATGCGTCGACTTGTGGCGATCTGCATCATTCCAGAAGTCAGGTTAGTCTATAGTGACGCGTGGATTTAAAAAAAATACCGACGTGACGTTTCAGCGTGCATGTGTGTAAGCATATTTTAACAATACGCTTCCGCATACCTGAAGCAGGAAGTGACGGCAAGCGCGTGTCATGCGCATGTCACTTCCTGCTTGCCCGGTGGCCATACGGAGAACACCGCGGTGTTACCTGAAGACCTGTTTTTGACGATGTGGTGCGTCGGCTGTGACGCACCGCATCGCTAACGCTGGTTTATGGTGTGAAACTAGCGTTGCTGACTGTCTGTGGGGTGCCAAATCTTTACTGACTGTCTGTGGGGTACCAAACCTTTACTGACTGTTTGTAGGGTGTCAAACCTTTACTGACTGTCTGTAGAGTGCAAAACCTTTACTGACTGTCTATAGGGGGCCAAACCTTTACTGACTGTTTGTAGAGTGCAAAACCTTTACTGACTGTCTATAGGGGGCCAAACCTTTACTGACTGTTTGTAGGGTGTCAAACATTTTCTGACTGTCTGTATGGTGCCAAACCTTTACTGACTGTCTGTAGGGTGCCAAACCTTTACTGACTGTCTGCAGGGTACCAAACCTTTACTGCGAGGAGACACATTTTTGCTTAGCGGCTCCCAAGTTTATACATATGTTGTTTTTAATTTAGGTTAGGCCACTTGCCCGGAGGTCTGCCTCACCGTGGCGCAAGTGTCCAGTATATTATACTTTGCATGTAAACTATAATGGAAGCCAAAGTTCCTCCATAGTATAATAAATGTTGCATCTGTTTTGGACGCAGGGCATGCATTTTCAGCCTAATAGAGGTGGCGCATGCCTGAGTGAATAAAAAGTCAATTGCAGTATGTTTTTCGGGATGTGCAACCCCCCCCCCCCCCCTTTTCATAATTCTTAAAACAGAAAGTATTTGCGATAATTCAGGTTGGAGTGAGCTCCGAGATGTCTCCCAGTGCATCACTGCTGAATATATGCAAATTAACCATTGACGTCCTTAGACGCTAAACATACCTGCAGATCAGCTGGAACGCAATGATGTGTCAGCTTGTAATTAGTACAGAGCCATAATAATCCAACATGCATACAAACTGTTTCGGATTGGTTGATCAACAATGGTTAATTTGCATATATTCAGCAGTGATGCACTGTGAGACATCTCAGAGCTCACTCCAACCTGAATTATTGCAAATACTTTCTGTTTTAAGAAAGCAAACTCTTGTTCTCCATGCATTTTAGTAAGGGGGCTCTTTGGACCATTGTAGCCGCTTACACATTTCAATGAGTTCTGGTTCACCATGACCTTTTTGGTTAGTCTGTACCTCTGGGTTTTTCAAGTCCTACTCCATAGAGCCAAAGCATGGTGCAAAAAATGTACTGACTATCTGTAGGGTGCAAATCCTTTACTGACTCTCTGTAGGGTGTCAAACTTTTACTGACAGTCTGTGAGGTGCAAAACCTTAACTGGCTACCTGTAGGGTGCATTGTCTTTACTGACTGTCTGTAGGATGCCAAACCTTTACTGACTGCCTGCAGGGTGCCAAACCTTTACTGGCTGTCTGTAGGGTGCCAAACCTTCACTGACTGTCTGTAGGGTGCAAAACCTTTACTGGCTGTCTGTAGGGTGCCAAACCTTTACTGGCTGTCTGTAGGGTGCCAAACCTTTACTGGCTGTCTGTAGGGTGCCAAACCTTTACTGGCTGTCTGTAGGGTGCCTTGTCTTTACTGACTGTATAGGATGCCAACCCTTTACTGACTGTCTGTGGGGTACTAAACCTTCACTGACTGTATGTAGGGTGCCAAACCTTTACTGTCTGTAGGAAGTAACTCCTTTACTGACTGTTAGCAGAGTTTTACTCACTGTGACTGCCTGTAGATTACTAAAGCCAATTATCTAAAACATACATTTAGAGCATCAGATCTGTCTTTATTGTTTTTTTTTAGTTCAGCGCTGGATTTTAGAGCAGGCAATACCTTCAGAACTTTTACCTTATCGTGTCCCTCCGCAACCCAACATCCACCCCCATTTAGGTTATTTCAAACCACTTAGCTGATCAGGTAGATTAGATCTTTTTCAAACTCATAGAATCTCGACATATACATCAAAATATGTATGTATACAGCATATATATATATATATATATATATATATATATATATATATATATATTTATATATATATGTATATTGCCCTCTCTCTGTATGTGTATATACATATATATATATATATACATACATTATATATATATATACATATATATATATATATACAGTACATTGCTAGCGCAAAGCATGCATAAATATAATAATATTAACACTATAGCTAGTCCTATACACTCCTTCTCATGCATGTGGACAATATATATATACATCTATCCATCCATGTGCCTCATCTCATCCCTCTATTTCTCTCCAGAGATCTGTAACATATACTGTGTATTGGCGGTCTCTAGAGAGTGTATATATATATATATATATATATATATATATATTCACAAACCTACACAAGAGAACCAAACGTATATTAAGAATGTTGGAAGCAAATTAACTCTTCTCACTTTCAAATTTACATGAATAAAAAAACAACTGACATCCTTGTATTTGCAGCATAAAGAGCAGTAAGTTATTCTATGTACTCACGTGTCTTTGGTTATCTAGCTGAGCTGCTGACATTGACCTGTGATCAGAGCTGCTGATATACTCGTCAGGCATTAGATTGCATTGCGAGGGTTGCAGTTGAATCGGCCGACGCTGAGTGCGATGGGTAAAGCTTTGCGAGGAGCGCGACGCTTTCTGTAGCCGGAGAGAATGCTTTGTTGCCCGTGTTTGTGCCTTTCTCACGAGAGGCTGGTGGGGAATTTAGCACTGAATTTTTTGCACCTGTTAATAAATGAGTCGGGTGTTTGGCAAACAAATGACATGAGCACAAAAGAGGGGTGGGTGTTTTTTGTTTCGTTTGCCAATGCCTGACCACTTGGGGCTGATGCTGGGGGCACAGAGGGGCGCAGAAGGAGAAAAGAAGCACACAAGCCCTGTAGATTTTAGCTGAGACAATGGTCTGCGGAACACACAGAGCGACCATGTCACACAATAAAAAATGATTATTTTATTTACGTTACAAATTTATTTAATGCTGGAATGAGTTTCAAGGATGCTCAAAATCTCTACCGCCTTGGCGCCCAGTAACGGTACAATTTTGTGCGAACGATCAATGGATTTGATCATTCAATACACTCAAATGAAAATTCATCAATCGGGAACATAAATTTTTAACCAATCCATTTTTATATCTCCATGCTGATTGATTAAGCACTTCCTGCAAAATGGACATTTTAAAGAGGCATAAAACCCTGACATAGTATTCAATAAAAACATGTTTTCCTACTTTTTATATGCCATACGGTTATCATATTTGCATTTGTGCATAGGTATTATTATTCATTTATAAATTACAAGTTCCCAAAAGTACAGTTTTTTTCTTTGAGAGCTGACTTTGCATTTTATTCATAACTGGTTTTATTCAGAAATGCTTTGAGTGTTTTTCTGTGTCCAGGAGCTCCTGCACAGTCAGAGAATGTGTCACATTTCTCACTTAATACAATTAAGTAAACACAAGATAACATTATCTCCACTTTCGGATGAGTCCAGATTTCTCTGCACCGAACTTATAAAGTGTAACTGTCGGGCATAAAATCATAAATCAATTCTTTATTTTTATATGGTAAACAAGTAATAAGGATGCTAACCAGGCAATCCAAAAGTTAAAATCTCTATTTTCTTGTTTATAAATGATCATTCCCCAGGTTACCTGACTCTTAATTGGTACGTAGCCGCACAAAGGAAGTTGCAGGGCATGCTGGGTTGTCCTTTTTTGCTTCTGTAAATTAGTTAAGTCTGAGGGGAAATAAAGAAGCAAAAAAAAAAAGACAACCCAGCATGCCCTGCAACTTCGTTTTTGCGGCAACGTACCAAATAAGAGTCGGGTAAACTGGGGAATGATCATTTATCAACAAGAAAAGTAAAAGAGATTTTAACTTTTGGATTGCTTGGTTAGCATCCGTATTACTTGTTTACCAGGTAAAAATAAAGAATTGATATTTTTATGTTATCCCTGACACTTACACTTTAAAGAGACACTGAAGCGAAAAAAAAAAATATGATATAATGAATTGGTTGTGTACTATGAATAATTACTAGAAGATTAGCAGCAAAGAAAATATTCTCATACTTTTATTTTCAGGTATATAGTGTTTTTTCTAACATTGCATCATTCTATAATATGTGCAGATTACACAACACTCAGCATTCAAAATGAGTCTTTCAGAGCAGTCTGTGAACTAATGAACTCTCCTTTGCCAGAGGAAAAGTAAATAGTCCAGGAACAGTTGAGATAATAAAAGTCAGATAACAGCCCTCTCCACGACTAACTTAGTCGGAGAGCTTAATGGCTTGTTTGCATAGAGATAACAACTGGAGTTTCTCAACTCTTCCTGTACTGGAAACAATTAGACTGATGTATCTGATCTTAATGTTTTATTTCTTAGCTGTACTACACATACAAATCATAATATCATAATTTTTTTTTCGCTTCAGTGTCTCTTTAAGTCCTGTGTGTAACCCTTTGAATGCTGTTCTAGTATAAAAAAAATGCTGGTTGTATATAATATGCTGTAAATAATTTTTTAGAGCAAAGAAGAAATGCTGGTTTTCATTCCACTTTAAAATGTCCTATTTTGCACTGATTTAGTGCAAATAGAAGGTTTGATAAACCTCCATTTTGCGGCGAGACCACATGATTGGAAAATCAATTTGAAAAACATTCGGAAATCAGATCGGACCTGTCAGAAATAATCTAGTTGACCCGTCTATCTCGATGGGGAATTGCATGGTGTGTACCAGGCGTCAATGGGCACCATTAGATCAATTTAGGGGCCATTCGTACATTCTTGCACCACGTTTTTGGGATGTGGGAAGAAATCAATGCAAACACAGGAAGCTCATACAAACTCCATGCATTAGTCAGTTGAATCAAGGGCCTCAAATCTGCTAAACAAGCATGCTAACCTCTTACACATCATATTATTAATGTGTGATTTATACTCCAGGCCATGTATGGCCATGCATAACATTATATACTGTACAGGGTACGTGGGTAAACAAGGGATGATTACCATAGGGCAGCATACCCTGTAAATCTACATATAGATAAAATAGAGTGGTTTATACATAGCAATGCCAAGGAACACTAGGCGAGAGAGCCCTGTTCATGCCAATATACATTCTAATATTCATGGCATGAATAGTTCTTTATATTCGCTTCGCAGTCCGCTCAGAATCGGGACGCTCCGGCATTTTGGAGGAACTTGATTACGTGTTTTATATTGGCCAGAATTTTCATCACGCAAAACCATTTGGTGAAGAAAACCAGGCCTCGAGGGTGAGGTTCTTTCTGTCTGGATTTGATGTAAAAAAAAAAATGATCAAGAAATTTGATTTAAAAAAATAAAAATTACATTTATTTATTTTTTTATATTTTTCGATTGGCAGAGGTGGAAAATTCTGATCGAGCTACAGTATAGCCAGTATTTTACTATTTTAATACGGGCGTCTATGCGCTTAAATTTCCCAAAAGCTGCTCGCCTAGGATCAAGAAATGTGGTTATAGTTTCCTTTTTTTTTTTATTATCTTTAATTTATGTTTTGTTCATATTTTTTGAATGGCAGAGGTGGAAAATTTTGATCTGGCTATAGCCGGTATTTCACTATTTTAATATAGGTGCCTTTAGCAGCACCCAAATTTCCCAGGCGCTGCTCACGCCCAAATTGTCCATTTCCCTCTCTGATCAATCTATTCCTGCCACACATTGCAAACAGTATCAAACGTCCCTCTATGTGCAGCCAATATCTTCCATCAGGACAATTTGCATCGTTTTCGGATAGAAATCAATCAAAATTACGAATGGACGGATATGCTGGGTAATCGATCTTCCAGAGATTCAATCACAGCAATTGAATCTTTTAGGGAAATTCTTCTACAGGACATTCCCGTAATTTAACCTCCCTCCCGTAGACCAGGCCAATGCTGTTGAAAACTGATTGACTTTTCCAGTAGGCAGAGAACAATGCAAAGCTAGTGACATCAGCGGTCAGATCTATACTGCACCAGATGTCTGCTGTCATGTGATGGGATAATGGCTGAGGCATGGTGGTTACCAGGTAAACAATCAAAATCAGGCAGTAGGCTATAAATGAAGAGTCTGGGTCTGCAACATACAGGAAGACCTGCAGCGAGCATTTCAGGTGATTGATAATTCCAATCAATTCCCTAATTCATAATTAGTAATGGTCATGTCCAGCAGAATGCATGGAGAAGCATGTGATCAGTAGGGATGCTCAAATCTGAATCCGGGAGAAACCCAGATAGTTGTTATCCAGATATCTCCTAGTAAACCTGTGCGGGTGGGCGGGGGGGTCAAGCTTACCTGTCTGACGTCTTCTTCGTCCGTCCCTGGCGCCTCCCATGATGCGTTCCACGCGTATCATGTGACTACAAACACTTCCTCCTTCTGGGTTGAAGGAGGAAGTGTTTGTTATCACGTGATGCGCGTGGACCGCATCGTGGGAGGTGCCAGGGACAGACGAAGAAGACGTCAGACAGGTAAGCTTGACCCCCCCGCCCACCCGCACAGGTTTACTAGGAGAAATCCGGATAGCAACTATCTGGGTTTCTCCTGGATTCAGATTTAAGCATCCCTAGTGATCAGTTTGGTCAGGTGATAGATATGTAAGTGTCTGATTTGCTAGTCATGATCATGTGCTAAAGCAGGATGTGATCTCAGCAAATCAGCTGATCAGTTCTCCTAGGCATGACCATCACTATTAATAATCATTTGGGTGGAAGTAAAAACCACACATGTACAATGTTTGTTTGATTGTTCGTTTTTTTTTTTTTTCGGGGGGGGGGGGGGTTTGTTTGATTTTTTGATCGATACTTTTGAGTACATACCAGAGTAATACCTACAATATGGAGCCGAAGTTGCTTTTAAAACATGATAATTCGGCCTCCAGCAATGGCTGGAAACCGAATTATATCATTCCCCACCATCTATGGTGGCCTGGAAGGGGAATAGTAATTAACACGGCCGGGACTTGTGCAGCAGCAGGATCAGCCTTATACTGGCTGTATCCTGCGCCCAAGTCTACCGACGCTGATTTCAAATGTATGCATTTAGCCAGCCCAGCAGGGAAAGGCAGAGACACGGAGCAGTAATGATGATCACCAAATCTTCCCCAATATCATGTCATTTTGAAAAGTAACACTTAGAGCAAATCTGTAGCAAAGAAAAAAAAAAAAAAGAATCAGATACCTATGGAGAGGGAAGGCTCTGGGTCCTGTAGAATCTCCCTGTCCTCTCTCAGCTCCTGTCTCTGCGCTCTTGGACATGCCCAGTACAGAGCTGCCAGGGCTAGATTTAAGCCAAGGCCACCTAGGCCATGGCCAAGGGCACCACAGGAGCAAGGGCAACAGAGCAGCAGGCTAAACTGGTGCAGCATTTGCAAGCTTGCTGCAGTGCAGGGAGATCAGGCGAGCGCCTGACCATGGTAATCTGCTGCCAGATGTCCGTGCAGCGGCCACCCTGCTCTCTCTGCACGTTAGCGTTATGGCAGGCAGCTATGGATTTGGGCAGCATTGCAGAGTTACAAGCGGAAGATGTGGAATAGCAGCTGCGAGTCGCTCACATCTCCGCTCGTCTCCAACATAGAAGCTTCCTCTTCCCGTCTGACTTGCTGATAACATGCCGGCAAGTCACGAGTGAGAGATGCTGGTTGGAGGGACAGATGTACAGCAGCGGCTGATGGAGACGGAGGGGAAGAGGAAGCTTCTGTGCTGGAGAAGAGCGGAGAGGTGACACTGATGGCTACTGCGGTGTGAAGGCGAACTGGCTACATATCTAGTGGAAAAGGGCCGTAACTGCTAACTGTCTCCCACTGACACAGACTAGTTGTTGGTTGCCGCAAGAGCTACTTACTTCTTTGCATTATACATATTGATGATTGGCACTGATTGGCAGTTCATTGCATGGTTAGATCTTAATAATCACCAGTTCAACCGTCTATGTAAACTAGCTAACATCCTTTTCCACACATTAGGGCTAATCTAGGGGAAGCCAGTTACTCTATCCGTCTGTTTTGGGGGTTTGGAACAAGTCTATAGGACTTGGTGAAGATCCAAGCAAACAGAGAGAATTGACAAACTCCATGCAGATAGAGTCCTTGGAGGGAGCTGAATTGGAATCTGACACCCTGGAGCCGCCTATGATCTACAAAAGCAGGGAAAATTCATCGGGGCTTTGTTTCATATGCCTGCAAAAAACATCTGCCGCTAGAATTTGGCGGTATTCGTTATTTCAGGAGAGGAAAAGGCAGTGTAAGCGAAAATCACACGGCTTATTTTTTCCCCTTTCTATTATGCCGGATATTCCAAAGTAAATGGCAGCGTTTGTTGTGGTAGATTTCTTACATACCTTTTCCACCATTAGCTGCCTAATTAGCCAGAATCTCATGTTGGAATCCCAGGTACAGGATCTGCATGGAGGTAGCATCATGTTCGCCTCATGTTTGTGGGGTTTTCTCTGGGTATTCAGTTTTTCACTCAAATGTACTATGTGCCTTGCAGTGTATGTGAATTATTAGTATTTATATAGTGCCAACATCTTCCGCAGCGCTGTACAGAGTATATTGTCTAGTCACTTAGCTGTCCCACACATCGGCTCCCAATCTAATCCCTACCATAGTTATATGTCTATCTAGGTATTGCGTAGTGTATCAGAGTCAGAGAGAATTTAGGGGGGGCCATTTGAATTATCTGTATGTTTTGAGAATGTGTGAGGAAACCGGAGCACCCGGAGGAAACCCACACAGACACAGGGAGAACATACAAACGGGATCCGTTGAAAAGGGCGCCTGAGCTGCCTGTATGAAAACGGCGCCTCCATAGACATCAATGTTATTTCTGCAAATATGGGCTACAAGGTGGTAAAAAAGGGCGCCCAAGCTTTGATATAGGCTACAAGCGGGCGCTCCTTTGTAGCCCATATTTTTTCGGCTTCAAGGTTTTCGGCTAACAGTAGAGTGCCCCTTTGTAGCCCATATTTTCTTCGGCTACAAGGTTTACGGCTACAGTAGGGCACCCCTTTGTAACCCATATCTTTTCGGCTACAAGGTTTACGGCTACAGTAGGGCACCCCTTTGTAGCCCATATTTTTTAGTCCACAAGGTTATCAGCTACAGTAGGGTGGCCCTTTGTAGCCCATATTGTTTTTGGCTACAAGGTTTTCAGCTACAGTAGGGCACCCCTTTGTAGCCCATATTGTTTTCAGCTACAAGGTTTTCGGCTACAGTAGGGTGGCCCTTTGTAGCCCATATTTTTTTTTGGTTACAAGGTTTTTGGCTACAGTAGGGCACCCCTTTGTACCACATATTTTTATTTGGCTACAAGGGTTTTGAATCTGCTACAAAAGGGCGCCCCTTTGTAGCCCATATTTATTATTCAGCTACAAGGTTTTCGGCTACAAGGTTTTTGATCCTGCTACAAAAGGGCACCCTTTTATTGCCGAGATTTTTGATTCGGGGTGCAGGGGAGGGGGGATTAGGCATCAAAAGTGGGGAAGTCTTAGGGCTAGACACCACCTGGGGGGTCTTAGGGTTAGGCACCACCTGGGGAGTCTTATGCTGGGAATACACGGTTCGTTTTTGCCTTCGTTTAAACCTTCGATTCGTTCGGTAAACGAATCGAGTGTTGAAAACGTATGTGAAAATAGTCATAATCTCATTATAGTTTCGATTAATAGACCCCAAAAACGAACGACTAGTGATCGAACATGTTTGATATTATCTCTCTTTATCCATCTAATCGAGCCATTGGTAGGCTTGATGGCTGTTCAGATCGATTATATATTCGTTTATGCTAGTCCGTCCCTGTAAAAAGGGATTTTCGTTTCGTTTCTTTGCAGCCTTCGATCATTGGAAAAACGAAACCATCAGAATCGAAAAAAAAAAACGAAACCGTGGGTGGTGATATTAACCGTATGACCGATTATTTCGGGATCGAAAAGGACAAAAGGCACAATCGAAACGAAGGTTTAAACGAAGGCAAAAACGAACCGTGTATTCCCAGCATTAGGATTAGGCACCACCTGGGGGGTCTTAGGGTTAGGCACCACCTGGGGGGTCTTAGGTTTAGACACCACACGGGGAGTCTTAGGGTTAGGCACCACCAGGAGAGTCTTAGGATTAGGCACCACCTGGGGGGTCTTAGGGTTAGGCACCACCTGGGGGGTCTTAGGTTTAGGCACCACACGGGGAGTCTTAGGGTTAGGCACCACCAGGGGAGTCTTAGGGTTAGGCACCACCAGGGGAGTCTTAGGGTCAGGCACCACCAGAGGGGGTTAGGGTTAGGGGAGGGTTCTGTGTGAGAGTAGGGAGAAGTTAGGTCATAGTAAGCACCAGGGGCTGTCTTAGGGTTAGGCAATAGGCAGTGGCACCACCAGGGAGGGGTTAGTCACCACCAGGGGGGTTAGGCACCATCAGGGGAGGGTTCTGTGTGAGAGTAGGAAGCAGTTAGGTCATAGTAATCACTTTTCTCAGCTATATCTAAAGCCCTTTTATAGCCTAACAATTTTTGCCTATAACAGCATCCTTTTTATAAACTAAAACTAGCTTTTTCGGCTACACCAGGAGCCCTTTGTAGCCGAATTTGGCATATATGGGCTACACCAGGCACCCTTTGCAGCTGAATTTGGCATATGGGCCACACCGGCCACCCTTTGTAACCGAATTTGACATATATGGGCTACACCAGGCACCCTTTGTAGCCGAATTTGACATATATGGGCTACACCAGGCGCCCTTTGTAGCCGAATTTGGAATATATGGGCTACACCAGGCACCCTTTGTAGCCGAATTTGACATATATGGGCTACACCAGGCACCCTTTGTAGCCGAATTTGACATATATGGGCTACACCAGGCACCCTTTGTAGCCAAATTTGACATATATGGGCTACACCAGGCACCCTTTGTAGCCGAATTTGACATATATGGGCTACACCAGGCGGAAGCAGTAGATTTGGGCGCATGAGACAAGTGGACAAAAGGGCGCCCCATTCACTTTCATTATAAATATCGTTTAATGGGCGCTGAACGGGGAAAATAAGGCGCCGGAGATTTTTAAGGATTTATAACGGCGCCCGGAGATTTTTAAGGATTTATAACTATGTTTGTGATGATTTAAGTTTACAAAATGAGCCCGTGACGAATAACGTTTATGAAGATAATAAATCACTATTTCTAAAACATTTCTAACACATTATTATCCACCCAAAAAAATAATTTACATTTTTTTTCTTTACATTCTTTATTTATTCATGTCTGTAAAACATTATTATCCATAGGGGGTTTTAGGTTTAGGCACCAACAGGGGGGTCTTAGGTTTAGGCACCTACAGGGGGGTCTTAGGTTTAGGCACTAACAGGGGGGTCTTAGGTTTAGGCACCAACAGGGGGGTCTTAGGGTTAGGCACCTACAGGGGGGTCTTAGGGTTAGGCACCTACAGGGGGGTCTTAGGTTTAGGCACTAACAGGGGGGTCTTAGGTTTAGGCATCAACAGGGGGGTCTTAGGGTTAGGCACCAACAGGGGGGTCTTAGGGTTAGGCACCAACAGGGGGGTCTTAGGTTTAGGCACCAACAGGGGGTCTAGGGGTTAGGGATAGGTACAGGGAGGGTTTTTAATAAACGAAAATATAAGTTTCACTTTACAAACAGGGAAGATTAACGTTTTAAGAATTGCCGATCTCATACACATTATTTAGTGATTTATACATTTTTAAATCACTATTTATAAACGAAATTCTACACAATAATTTCTATAAACGATATTTCCATTTATCGTTTATACCACGCGCCCTTTTTTCCCGACGCCCTTTTCGTACGTACGCACACCAGGCACCCTTTGTAGCCGAATTTGACATATATGGGCTACACCAGGCGCCCTTTGAAGCTGAAGTTGGTATATGGGCTACACCAGGCGCCATTTTTGTAGTCGAATTTGGCATATATGGGTTACACCAGGGGCCCTTTTTCCCAGGCGCCCTTTTCAAATAGACACCATACAAACTCCGTGCAGATAGTGCCCTGGCTGGGATTTGAACCGGAGGACCCAGTGCTGCAAGGCGAGAGCGCCGCTAACCACTATACCACCGTGCTGCCCATTGAATGCATGATGACGTTATCCAAATGCACTTTCTACAGTGCGTTTCTGGACAGTGTGTGTAATGAACATGTTATCAAAGCCTTCTTCATGCTTTTAAAATGCTATGAGTGTACATGATAATGTGCAGAGGGCGTTTGCTTTATGCCATGGGGTAGTGCAGGCGGTATTATAATTATTGATTATCTGACTATCTGTACTCTTAAAGGATACCTGAGGCGAAAATAAATGAATGAAATAAACGATTGTATCGATCTTCCTTCTCATAAAAATAACTTTTTAAGATATTCCACAGTTTTATTTTATGTTTAAATCTACTTTTTAAGTTTTAATTGTTTTATTGTTTTTGCTCAATGACACATTCAGTGAAGTACACCAGAGCTAAAATCTATGAACTATTGACCCTTTTTATCTCTTTCCTGCTCTCAGAAACCATTTTCTGCTAGGAAAGTGTTTTATATTTGGAATTTCTTAGCAGTGAGGGTCACACTTCAGTCACTTCCTGTCTGAGTCAGGACTGAGTCAGCCATTTATATAACTGATATTTAACTCTTTCAGGCAGAGAAAGAAAAAAATTAACGCAGCCTAGTTATTTGTGTGCTAGGCACTGTACATACACATGTCTATTTCATCCTGTCACATGTCACCTCGGGTATCCTTTAACCCTCCTGGCGGTTTGCTAAAAATCCGCCATGGGGCAGCAAATCCGTTTTTTAAAAAAAAAATGTTTTCTTTTTCATGTAGCCGCTGCTCAGCGGCATTCCCCCAGCCCCTCCGATCGCCTCCGGCGATTGGAGTTCAGGAGATCCCGTTCAAAGAACGGGATCTTCTGGAGGGCTTCCCCCGTTGCCATGGCGACGGGCGTGATGACGTCACAGACGTCATCGACGTCGTGACGTCAAAGGGGACTCCGATCCACCCCACAGCGCTGCCTGGCACTGATTGGCCAGGCAGCGCACGGGGTCTGGGGAGGGGGGGCGGCTGCGGCGCGACGAATAGCGGCGGATCGGCGGCGATCGCATTGCACACGCAGCTAGCAAAATGCTAGCTGCGTGTAGCAAAAAAAAAAATATGCAAATCGGCCCAGCGGGGCCTGAGCGGTGCCTTACGGCGGCATAGCCCGAGCTCAGCTCGGGCTTACAGCCAGGAAGGTTAATATGTCATGAAGTTTGGTAGTACTATAGGGTTAAAGATAGCATGTTAGCGCTAGTAATAGAGATGTATGGTTGTTGTACATAATATGATAAAGTATGCATTGACACTACACGCATTGCAGTACATTATAACATAAGATATAATCGGACAGCAACGTGCTGTAATAGGGCCCATTGACATCCGCACAACGGCCCTGCTGTGCATTGGGTTTCACCATGGTAACGTGAGCAGAACTGTGCGCCACTGGACATTGTGCTACGCCCATGTAACAAATGAATGACGAGAAGGTACATTGTGATGTGCATGTTACTGGAAGACACTAACTCTGAAATCCACTGCAATGAGCTGTGTGCACATGGCAACGGATACAGTGTGATCTTAGGTTCACAGTGGTGTGTTGCTGAGTTATGTTGGGCAAACACAATGCTATTTCCCATCCACCCGATGGGAATCGGACGATTATTTCCGCCATGTCCGATCTGCTCCGATTTTCAGGAGTTATCAGGGGAAATTCTATCGACTGGGAGCAGTTTGGACATGTATAAACGATGCAACTTCCTGTCAGATTACCCAGTGATTGGACGGAAAAATTGCATCGTGTGTACCGAGCATAACAGCCACATTGTAACACAGAACGTTGCATTGCAATGCAAAAGCGCGGTCGTAGCAGTGCGCTTGATCGGAGTGTGGTACCCTAATGCTTTGTATCCAGTGCTGTACTGCAAAAGGCACGTGTTAAAAGTGACAATGAAGCATACTTTCCATTGAGTGTATGCTTTACTATATGCAGCGCAAAGCGCGGATAGCGTGCGGTGCTGGTTTCCCAATCCGCAACACCCGCTGTGAACTTAGCCTTGGGGCAGTGTTGTTTTACCCTTACCTTTAGTGATACTTTAGTTTTTAATTGTATTACTGTACATCTTAAACTTCATAATATTCTTATATTCAGGTTTTCAAAATGTTAGTTTTAGTTATATTTTCTAATGAAGACACAATTCCAGGGTGAGATTTAACCTCCCTAGCGTTACGGACGCAGAGGCGTATGTAGAGGGGTGCAGGCATGGCTCCGGCCATGGGCGCCACAGTAGCATGGGCGCCATGTCTCCTCCTGTGCTGCGCCGCCATGCTTGCCCCTGTGTCTCCCCATCACTCAGATCAGATTAATTCTGTTATCTGGGGAACATGGCTATTTCATTTATGTATGTAAAGCTCACTTGGCTTGGTGTTAGAAAAGAGGACAGAGAGGGAATAAAAGATATTTCCAAAAAAAGTAACTTCAGCAATATCCCGAGGCAAAAAACACAGGCAACCATAAACACATGTACGCAGGAAAGGAGGCTGTTTCAAGAGGGGATGGGGGCTCTGACTGGGGGGAAGGGGGGTGCCATAGGCTCTATATTACCCAGAAAAGCCCCTGTACAGACGAGCCTGACTTGTCCTAAAAAAAAAGCAACTATTGGTAAGGACAATTCTGGCTCGTCCAATTATTGCACTGCCACTTAATCACCTGCGGCGTCGCTGGCGTTCAGGATGCCTCGCCGGCACCTCGCAGCTTCCCTGCACGTGTATTCCGTCTTCTTCTCTGCAATCCCCAGCGGTGATATCCTCTTCTTCTGCATTCGTCACTTCCTGTCCCTCGGCCATCATGTTCCCCGACGTGTCCCTATGATGATGCTGCGCGTGCCCCCCGGTGTCGGGCGTACACAGTGTCATGAAATCAGGCGGCAAATTAACATTTTTGTATTGGATTCAATACAAACATCTGTATTGGTTCAAATATAAAACATTCTAAGTGTAAAAAAAAAAAAAAAAGCTATGGGCAGCACTATCTCCCATAGCAGCAAATAATAAAGTTAAAAAAATGTTTTTTTTTTAATGTAAAAAGTGCTTATTTCTAATATTTTATGCATGCTTGAGGACAGCTTGCAAAACCGCAACTTGCAAGCGGTCCGCAAAAATGCTTACAATATAAAGAAACACTTGCAGGGAAATTCAATGCTGCGGAAGTTAATACTATTTTAGATAATATTTAGAGTAACATCTATTATTAAAAATTTAAAAAGTGCTTATTTCTTATATTGTACGCATGCTTGCGGACAGCTTGCAAAACCGCAACTTGCAAGAGGTCCGCAAAAATGCTTACAATATAAAGAAACACTTGCCGGAAAATTAAATACTGCGGAGGTTAATACTGTTTTAGATAATATTTAGGGCAACATCTATTACCATTTTAGATGTAGGGTTAACTTTTTTATAATATTAGCTTAAGATATATTTTATTAAACGGTCCTAAAAATTGAATAAGTTTCCCGCCTGATCTCAATTCTAAATTTGAATCTGTAGTGGCAAATTCAACTGCTTGGCCGTACACCGAGTCCTACAAACCTACGGAGGACATTCTTCTGGACCTTTCTAAAAAGCTGGCTCTCCGACAGCAGCAAATTCCAGGCAAAAACTCCGGCAAGCGGGATGTTCCTGAGATCCCCACTTCTTCATAAAAAATTCCTTAAATGAATAAAATTGTGCAACCATTTTTAGGTAACAGCGATGAACGAAAATTACAATATTCTTTTCGCATTAATTTTCTCGAAAATAATGTTAAATTTGATTTTCTAGCAAAAATGCTGTCGAAAATAAGTTTTGTTATTTTGGTGCTTTTTGTGCATTTCCGCAATAAAATATAGATTTTTCACAGTAAAAGTTTAAGCAGTAAAAATATTGTTTTTGCTGGGTTTTTTTCGCACTTTAGATATACCCAAGCAAACACAGGGATATTGATTCTTGTGTGTGTGTGTTTTCACAAAAGATGCAAAAACAAGAAAATTCAAACAATTTTTGCGAAAATGTTCTCAAAAACGGAGATAGTATTTTTGATGCAAAAACAATACTTTGGCGAAAATTTGCAAGCATCACTGTTAGGTAACAGCCGTGAAAATTCAGCAGTTTGATGTCGCGTCTCTAAACTGGCAGCTTGGTATAAAATGGCATGGAGTGGGGGAACTCTCAGCGTAGGTCCGTGCCTGGGCTGCACAGATAAATATTCAGCAGCATTCATTTGGACAGTAACAGACTCTGCGTAAACACGTCCCATTATCTAATGAGTGAACTGCTGCCTATAGCAGTGCTCTTTCCTGGGCAACGGTTCTCTTTAACACACTGGGCATGATTCATGGCTTTTGTGTTCCATTATAATGTCATGCATGCAATCCCTCCATCTGGGTATTTTATGAACATATTGAACAAAGTCCACCCATTACACTTACATTGGCAACCATCATTTCGAGCTGTGAATATATATTTTTGTTGTTTTAAAATTCATATATACCGTGAACGTCAGCAACTGCAGGAGGAGGAAGGAAATACAGTATTTAGTTACAGCTGAAGATATAATAATTATAAATTGGTACAGGTAAATGTGTACCTTATTATCACAGGATGTGGTCAGTAGTTCTGTGGCCAAAGCTTAGCTTTTATATATCAATCAACGCAAGAGGAGCATTGCGCACCGCAGAGCCGGAGTTGGCCAAATTCAGCAAAGTACTAAAATCATCTACAGCATAAAGGTTAATTTCTGCAGGCCCAGAATGTTTTATTAAACACTACGAGTATATATTATACAAGTAAAGTTTCCACTTATGTTAGTAATTGCTAAAAACAAAAAACAGTGACACACATGACATGTTGTATATATAATATAACAGGTAGTCCTCGGTTAACGAACAAGATAGACTGTATATTTGTTCTTAATCTGAATCTTTCCATAAATTGAAACACTGAGCCATCTTTGTCCCCTGTACCTCCTCTGTACCCCCCTGTGCCTCCAGTTTCCCCTATATGGCCTCAATTCACTAAGCTTTATCACACTATTTATCAAACGTTTGATAATTTACCTCATGGGTAAAATCTAATTTTAAATTCACTAAGGTGTTATAGATTTATTGAACGTTTTAGCGATAAAGCATTTGATAAATATATAACACCTTCGTGAATTAAAAATTAGATTTTACCCATGAGGTAAATTATCAAAGGTTTGATAAAGTGTTGGATAAAGCTTAGTGAATTGAGGCCTATGTCACCTCTGTTCCCCGCCTGTATTTAATAGGGGCATGAGGAAAAATGTGCGTCCATTTTTGTTAATAAAATTATCGTTAATATCTACTAATATTTTTCCTTTTTTAAATATGAATTGTGTAAACTATCGTGCTAAAATATCTGTATAGATTAATGATATTTTACAACTTACTTACTTAGCCTAACCCTACTCTCACACAGAACCCTGTCTTCCTGACACCTAACCCTAAAACAAACCTTCCTGATGCCTAACTCTAAAACCCCCTACAACTTACCTAACTTAGCTACTCTGACACAGAACCTTGTCTTTCTGACGCCTAACCCTAAAACCCTGGTTCCTGATGCCTAACCCTAAAACCCCCTTTTCTTAACCTTATAATATTGAAAACGGTACATTTCAAAATGAATTATTTCTAAATACTAAACATTAAAAATGTCAAATACTATAACGTTCAAATTTTTAAAACGATAAAAAGATTCTAAAACTATAAAGTTGTACTTTTCATAATGCTAATTTTTGCAAGTCCAATTTTCTGCTTTGCCGACTGCACTTGTTCCAACAGAATCAAATTTCCTATTTTCAGGCCATTCATGTCGGCAGGCCGTTCGTAAGTAAGGTGTTCGCAAGTCTTCCTGTATTCAAAATTATTTTCTCGAATTTCAGCCAAATTTGGATTTCTAATACTGCAACAGTGCAGTGGGGCAGATTTATTAACAGAAAAATGTTGTAAAAATGGAGTTCTTGAGAGCTACCAATCACAATCCTTGTTTCATTCAACAACTAAAACTTGATTGGCTACTCTAAGCAGCAGCTCCACTTTTGCTCCAGTTTTCCTTGTGTTGGTCGTGATAAATATGCCCCACTGGTGTAGCCTTAATTGTACACAATGTAATTTTGTATTCATGGATGCGCAAACAGCCACACATGATCTGAGGCCCTTGTGACTAATCAGGTAATTGCAAGCAGGCCTTTACACCCATCTACCATCTTTTGTTTGGAAACCTTTTCCCTGGCCTTGTTTTAACAGACAAATAAGATAACAAACTGAACTAATATTTGTCAAAATCCTTGCAATGCATAGTGCTGACCAAGAAAAGGTTGTTTTTTTTCGAACAAAAGATGGATTTTACTATATTATTTTTACTCTATTACAGATTTTTACAAAGCTAGAGTGATTTATTGATTGATTGGTTGATAGATATGTAGGCAAATATACTCTTGCAATGCAAAAAAAGAAAAATCAGTAAAAAACAAGGACAAGCTGTTGGACTTTGTTAACCAGGGCTATTTAAATCAAGGGCTAGATGGAATTCTGTCTAGGCCAACCAGGAGAAGGGATCATTAATAGACTACATAACAGTATTTGACTTATTGAGCCTATTAGCTGTGATATAGGAAATAAAATATATACCGTATGTATTTTAAAGAGTAGAGACTGCTCTTTGACATAGCCAGATCAGTAATTAGGTGGCCACACATAGTTAAATTCTTTAAAATGTAAAAAATGTTTAAAGTGGACCCAAATTAGAAATACAAGATTTCAGAAATAAAAGCTATTTTCTAAATTATAATAATAAATAGCAGCCTTATTTCAGCTGCATGATGACAAATATAAAATATTTTTCATTTATTGGAGGAACCCCTCCCTTCCTTTCAAATTGCCGGGACAAAAATCCGGCAAACTGGTGGAGTAGATGGTGTCCAGCAATAGAGGAATTGCTAATGGCTGCCCCCAGTATAACCCTAGCTATGAAAAGAGAAGGGTGAAAAGCATGCACTGAAATGCTCATAGGTTTGAAGGAGTGGTTATTTATCTTTGTATGTGTCAGAGTAGTGCAACTAAATATTTTTAATTAAAAAAAATGTTTGGTTTGGGTCCGCTTTAAGTGATCAATGCTATAAATTGAGCAAATTAAGTTTTCAAGGACGTCAGTCAGGAAGTGAACTTTTTGACCCGGAACAGAATAAATACCATGTATTTATTCTTAAAAGTGCGAACGCAATCGCCACACAAAGCGATTTTGCTATACTTTCCATTGTAGCAAAGTCGCCATAACAGGCAGCGCTATGTTGAGCGGAACAGAAACGAACCGCTCAGATGTGAACACTCTCATAGGGAATCAATGCACAAGTGCTTTTAGGGCAATTTTGAAAGTCGGCAGCGCTTAAAAAAAAAACCGCAAAATGCCCTTAGTGTGACCGAGCCCTAAAAGCTTGTACACCCATCTCGATTATGTGTGCGATTCTTCGACAACCACCAATTTTTTTTGAGCGACAAGTGATTGTTTCAGCAGTCTTGTGATGAGGTTTGAGTACACGATTAGGTGAACAACACTTTGCTGCGTGCTGTGATAACGACCATCACGGAGGTTCTTTAAGATCCCCAACAACTACCGCACAAAGTGCCACGATCGTTTGAACTCCTGTTCGCACCCATCTTGTGCTAACACATGATATCTCGTGTTTCCGGGGGCAGGAAGAAGTATTGGGGAATGCTTGTCGTCAGCATGGCCGGATTTCAGGCAAGGCCACATAGGCCATGGCCCAGGGCACCAGGAAGCAAGGGGCGGGCTGAAGGCTGTCACACTCTTGCAGCCGAGCTGCTAAACATGTGAACTGCAGCAGTCCGGCAAATGTCTGAGACACAGGGGACTCAGGGGCAGCAAACGTGGGCAGCTTAAAGAGACTCTGAAGCGAGAATAAATCTCGCTTCAGAGCTTAAAGTTAGCAGGGGCACGTGTGCCCCTGCTAAACCGCCGCTATCGCGCCGCACAAAGGGGGTCCCTTCACCCCCAAACCCACCCCAGCACGACTTGGTCGTGCATTTAGTCGCTCCTGGAGGCAGGGCTAACGGCTGCAGCCCTGCCTCCAGTCGCGTCTGTCAGCGGCGCATCGCCGCCTCTCCCCCGTCCTCTCAGTGAAGGAAGACTGAGAGGGGCGGGGGAGAGGCGGAGATACGCGCTGACAGACGCGCGTGGGGCAGGGCTGCGGCGGTTAGCCCTGCCCCAACCAGGAAGAGATCCCCGGCATTACGGAGGGGGATTTGGGGGTGAAGGGACCCCCGTTAAGCCGCGCTATAGCGGCATTTTAGCAGGGGCACACATGCCCCTGCTAACTATGAGGTCTGAAGCGAGATTTATTCTCGCTTCAGTCTCTCTTTAATGTCTGTGACCTGAGCTGTCACTCATCATCACTGTCAGACGCTGTTCAAGTCCAACTCCGCCCTCCACCCAGCTCCAACCCATCAGAGCGGAAAGCATAGATTTGGCCCATAAATGGAATAAAATGTATAACCATTCTGAAAATTTGAGATGTAATCTATCCTCAAAACAGAATGATAAAATGAATGACAAATTGGTCGTTTGTAGTTGATTGGCACCATGAACACTGTTCAATCCAATCAATCAGAAGATTGATCATTTAGTAAAATTGCATAATTAATAAACATCTTTAAATACATTGATTACAGGGACCAATAAAAGAGTGTGTATGTGAGCGAGGGGGGTTTGCGGTTTATCAGGGGCGGCTTGTGATAGTGGCCTTGGGTGGTAAAAAGTACAAATCCGGCCCTGGGACTCGTCAGGTGATGTCATTGTGATCCATCTTCCTGCGTCTTCAGGTGAGCATTCAGCTTTAGCCTAAATATTGAAAAAATAACGGTTGTATTGGGAATGGCCACCTCTAAAACCACTAATTAGAAGCTGAACTCAACCTGTCAAAGGCAAAACTGAAACACAATAGATACGTGATTTAGTAAGGCATATTAGAGCTGGAGATCATAAATGACTCTCAAAACTGACTTGGATTTGTTAAAGTGGACCTCTGGTCACTTTAAAGGAACACTATCAATACCCAAGTGTACTAAAATGACAATGTACAACTAATGTCTAAGTAGCTGTGTGAACATTTTCCTACTTGTCATGTTAAATATCAGAGGCAAAAGCTTTGATTCATTGTGTGTAGGATTTAGCTCTATTGGTACAAATCATTCACAAAAGGGGCATCTGCTTCAATGCACGGCCAGTGTTTTTTTGCATATCAGAGTACAGAGTATTTTTCTCTGAAAGCAAAAAAAAAAAGTTTGAAAAGCTGTGGTGTCAGGTTTCACACACAATTACAAATGTCTAGTTACATTTTCCTCTGCCCTCTGCAGACAGTTCAATCAGAGGCACAGGACACAGGCAGCTGCAGCTAGTGAGAGCTTTCTCACACACAGGGTTAACAGATGTATTGTGAGGGATCCCCCCCCCCCCTTCATGGCTCACTGGGACGTCAGACTTGCCATCAGTTAAAGAGAGTCTGAAGCGAGAATAAATCTCACTTCAGACTTTATAGATAGCAGGGGCATGTGTGCCCCTGCTAAAATGCCGCTATCCCGCAGCTTAACGGGGGTCCCTTCACCCCCAAATCCCCTCGGTGCAGCGGGGGAGCGCTTCCTGGTTGGGGCAGGGCTAACCGCCGCAGCCCTGCCCCACGCGCGTCTGTCAGCGCGTATCTCCGCCTCTCCCCCGCCCCTCTCAGTCTTCCTTCACTGAGAGGGGCGGGGGAGAGGTGACGATGCGCGTCTGATAGACGGCGCTGAGAGGCAGGGCTGCAGCCATTAGCCCTGCCTCCAGGAAGATAATTTTATGACCAAATTTGCAACCAACTTTTGCGGGGGTGGGTTTGGGGGTGAAGGGACCCCCATTTAGCCGCGCGATAGCGGCGTTTTAGCAGGGGCACACATGCCCCTGCTAACTATGAGCTCTGAAGTGAGATTTATTCTCGCTTCAGAGTCTCTTTAAGAGTGAAAAGAATTTGATACAGTAAACAAAAGAGTCAAATGTATACATCACTACTTAGCAGCCCTTCAGGAACTCTCTCAATCCCAGGTTAAAAAAACATGTAAATCGATAGTGTTCCTTTAAAGAGAACCAGAGATTAAGCACCCTCTTGTATTTTACTACATTTATCAGTGGGAACATGACAGTAAACACCTACCCTGCTTTTAGTTTCATCCTTCTCTGCTTGTTATCAGCTCTGATAAGAATCCCCAACTGAGCATTCAGTCTAGGTTTGACCCATAATAATTATAGCTGAGTAAGTCTTCTGTGAAGTCTTTTCAAGCCCGCCCCCTCCTGGCTCATCTTTTCTGCTTTGCATACTCAGAGATCTGATGACATGGGAGGGGCTGCTTGTGCTGCTAAAGAAGCTCTGAAACAACAGACAAGTGTGGCTGCTGTGTGATCTGTGTGCACTGTGCAGTCATCATCATTATTATCTGTGCAGTTTCATTCCTATGAGAGACACTTCCTACAGGCAGCCACACAGCATACCACAATAATGAAGTTGAATGCACGTAGATGAAAGGCTGCAGCAGCAGCCCTGCTTGTCTATAGTTTCATAGAGCCTAGACAGCACACCCAGAACAACTCATAACCCGGAAGCAGAAGGGGTATGAGTCGGCGGCCATATTGGATTTTTCCTGGAGCAATAATGGATAAAAAACACTCAAAAAGGCACACCAGAGCAGCAAAATTATCAGGTAGAGCATTTATTCTTTACAAGCTATCGACTAAAATGTTTATTTTATGTGAAACGGTCATCTCTGGTTCCCTTTAAGCTTTTTTATCTAAAGGCTCAAGTTTTAAGTGCCAGCTAGACAATTATCTTTTCAGATTATACATAGGCAAATGCAGGGGGGATAAGGCTCCCTGCACACTGCAAATCCGTTTTCCGATTCCGATTCCGTTTCCGATTCCGTTTCCGATTTTCAATTCCGATTTTCCCTGAATACATTCAACAGAAAAACGGATCAAAAAATGCAGCATGCAGTAAAGATTAAAAATCTGAATCGGAATCGGATGTAAAAACAGATTAAAAAGCGGAATCGGAATCGGAAATGTATGCAGTGTGCAAGAGGCCTTACAGCTGCCCAGAATCCCCGCTCAGACCAGGGCTGGTGCAGCAGCGTGTGTACAGAGCATGGAGCAGCTCTGGAGAACTTAACAGAGGTATGAGCACAGCCCTGTGCCCTGCTGCATGAATGCTTCACTTTCTCTTTGATTACCAATGTTGGCTGTCTTCATTGTTATCTGTATAACTGCTCCTGATCGATCCCGTTGTCGGTCGGTCAGACGGGAACGGGAAATTGCATTATCTGTACCCAGCATGATGTCCTTCCATATTATTAAACTGTATTGTACCTTGCTGAGGGAGAACTTTCAGGAATCCCCCCCCCCCTTGAAAATCGTGGGTTTGCCCCTGTTATATTCAACTTCATAACTAAACTGTATTTAGCCATCCTTTCATTTGATTTATTCTAGCCATTCTTGGTCGTTAATTAAGGGTGCCATCTTTGGTAAGTGTTCAGCTTGTTTAATAAAGTTTTTTTTTATTGAAAAAGCCAGCTATAGAAAGGCAGAAAGTGGGCAAGGCTGCTACAGCTTCTGCTATTAAAAATCTCCCAGCATGCAAATTGGTAGGCACAATCTTTTTGGCATAGTCACATGATCAAAAGTCCAAGCAGCAAGGGGGTTTTCACTATTGTTATTTACCATATGTCCATAGCACGTTTGATTGAACGTAATGGATGTTTTTGTTTTCAACCAGACTAATTACCGTATATACAAGATAAGGAAAGTGCCTGCGCAAAAGTTAAGTTACTGCTGCCTTCTAAGGATATATGTCAGGTGCATATCTAGGGTGAGGCATATGTATTGTATAGCCACCGGTGAGTTGAGGGCAGGGCAAGCTGAATGATGGCTCTCCCTGTTGCCGCTAAACTCCCAGGTGGTGTTAAATACTATTCCCCCTCCGAGTTGCTGCAACTCAGAGAGAGATGTAATTTGAGGCCCGGCAATCGCCGGATCCCGAAATTACTCTTGCGCAGGGCAGGCAGCTTAGCACTAGTGCCAGCTTCAAGGGTGAGAGGTTCACTTTAATATTCTGCTACTGCTATCATGTGGCAAAGTTTAGCAACCCACTTTTGGAACAGACCATAGCAAGGTATTAAGTTGAAAAGTTACTGAATCACCTGTCAGTCTATGATATTTTCCAGAGTTATTTATGTTCTCAACAATTATTTGCCAACCGAGAAATATGAACTATTACTTTGGATTTTGTGTCATTTATGATTTTCATCCAGCAGGTGGAGCTCAAGACACTAGTAAAAAAAATATGTAAACAGTATGTCCTTTGTAATAATGCTGCTCTTAAATTAGATCATTCAATTTATTTACAAGCTTACCTTATTATCATCTTTCCAGACCAAGCAACCAAACTTTAAGCTTAGTGTATGCCCTAGACTCAACATGACCAAGGATCTCTAAGCAACAGCCCTCCTTACCCCATCTACCAGAACCAGCCTCATCTTGCACTAAATCACTGTTTCTCCTCCCATCCCCATAGCAACAGTACACGACACTGGGAATTAGCAGAGGGATGCATCTCTAGGAGCTCTTGCCCATAACTGTCTCCTGAGTGATCGAGTCCCGACAGTTAGAGTGCATGTGTACACATCTTTAGTGTGCTGACATCATTGAATTTACGGTACTTCCAGGCAAACCAGGTAAAAAGGATGTTGGAAATGCCATGTTAAAAATGGCGCAGCCATAAGCGGTAATATTAAAAACCACAATTAGTGGTTATAAACGATAATTTGTGCCTGAGGGATATAGCCGATATTTACCAATTTATAGCCGCTATTTACTGTTTATATCCCAATCGCAATCTCAGATCGGCACATGATCTTCTGTTGACCTCCTCTAGAATTACCTCCTAACATTCACGTTTACAAGATTTTGCATGTGCTTCACCCCTCCTCTGGAATACCCTCCCACGTGTTGCGGTAATTCTAGAGGAGGACATCCGTCACTCGCCAACCTTTGTTACCTTTAAACGCTCTCTAAAAACACACACACAAGCATATGCGCTACCCTAGGCCACTTCCCTTTGTCCCAAGACCAAATTGCACTCCTACTAGGTATCCTAAAACACACTGCCTCTATATATTTGTTGCATACTACCCCTCCTCTTGTTTCCCTCAATTCCCTTTAGATTGTAAGCTCGCAAGGGCAGGGCTCTCTCCCCCTTTTGTGTCTTGGAAATCATTATACATTTTATTCATCATGTTACATTTATCACCGTCATTACCAATTCTATATTTTGTATTTTGTATCATTCTGTGTATTTTGTCACTAATTATGTATCTTGTATATTGGTGTACACCATTGTCTGTATTATTATGTACCCCATGTTTGTTTCTTACTTTGTACAGCGCCACGGAATATGTTGGCGCTTTATAAATCAATAATAATAATAATAGTTGCTATTCACTGTTTATATAGCTGCGAGTCGTAGCTTTAAATATTGCTGCCCATGGCTGCAAAAAGAGGTGGGGGTCTTTTGTGTTAGGAGGGTGCAGGGTCCTTAGGGGTTAAGGTTAGGCACCATGGGGGTTCAGGTTAGACATGGGGGGTTAGGTTTAGCCACCACCAGAGGGGGTAAAGGTTAGGCACCACCTGGGGGGGGGGGAACTAGAAGTTAGGCATCGGTAGTGCAAGGGTTCTGTGTGAGAGTAGGGCTAAGTTAGGTCATAGTAAAATATCGGTAGAGTTTACCAACCTTTCACTATCGTAATTAAGTAGCAGAATATCTGTAATTTTACAGATATTGTACTAGCGGCTTTCTCCAGCGGCCTTTTTACCAGGGCGCATTTTTTTTACATGTATGCGCTTCCAGGTATGTAGACATTGCTTGGATCTCTTTTATTGGTCATCAGAGGGATATGCCTGCACTCTGGCAACTACAATTACATTAAGAATGTGGAAACAAATAATTGGAAGTTTAATATATCCCCCCAGTTTAGTTCCCAGCTTGTAAAACATTCCTTTATTTTTTTTTTTTTTTTTAATAAAATTGAACAAAAACCAGAATAGTTAAGAATCCCTGATAAATTTATAATTTCAGGGCAATAAAGAGTGTATTTAAATAAGTGATGTTTTTCTACAAGGATATCATCCACTTGAACACGATCTCCGAGCATGTTTCCCTTCTGCAAGGGAGTGAAGCACTGCCAAAGCAAGGATAGTAATTTAGGGCTCTTACACGCCGGTGTCTAAATTTTGTAATTATGCGCACCTAAAATTGGCACTGGCTTTTTCCTGCTGCAAACATGGCTACATTATTAGTGAACTCGATTCACACTGGGCTGAGTCGCATTGTCTTTGGATGCTGCATGCTCTAATTTTTTTGCATTCAGAGGATGTCAGCCAGGGTTGCCAACCGTCCAGAAATTTACAGACGGTCCGTAAAAAACGCGGGTTAAATAAGGCTGTCTGTAAAGTCTGTGAAATAAAATGTCTGCAAAAGAAAACGTGTTGATACATTTTTTATTTTTTTTTAGTTTTAAATATTGGATAATTACATTTTTTTAGCATTTTATTGTGAGACAGAATTAAAAGGGAACTAGATTGCTTTCTGGCCAGTTCACTTTCTTTGGAAAGTTTACAACATTCCGTGTTATATACTGTACATATTTTTTTCAATCGTTTGTGTTCATTTTTTATTTCTTCACCAAATACTTTTTGAAATCGGAACTTTATAATAAAAAGTTAGATCATTTTGATATGTATGAACAAATTTAGATGTTTTGAATGTAAAATGAATATAAAATGAATAGAAGATGTTTGGAATATAAAATGAAAACACAAAAAATACTTCTCACTGCTTTTAGGCTTTGTTCACACTGCGTTCCTTCTGTGCGTCCGTCCGCGTTGGCTGGTTTTTGAAGCTTTTTTTTTTATTTCTCTGCATTGGGCGGTTTTCTTAAACGCTTTTCTAAGCGCTTCTGCAGAGCGATTGCGTTTTTTCACTTCCTGATGTCAGTCAAGTAGTGAACTCTTTGAGCAATGTATAAATTCTTAAAAACGTAAACTCAATCGATGCACAAAGCAATTTTGTGAGCACTTTGCGTTTTCCTATACCTTCCATTGAGGCGGAATCGCCTCAAAAATGGCCAGAGCACCGCTTATCGGAAACCAACTGCTCAGATGTGAACTCTCTCATAAGGAATCATTGCACAAGCGCTTTTAGGGTGATTTTGAAAATCGCCAGCGCTTAAAAATTGTCAAAAATGCCCCTAGTGTGAACGAGCCCTGAAAGTTTTCAAAAACTAAACTACTAATTGTAAGATGCTTTGACATCAGAGTGATATCTTTACATTCTGCTCGGCTTCCCGAGTATACGGTGCAGCACGGTGGCGTAGTGGTTAGCGCTCTCGCTTTGCAACGCTGGGTCCCCGGTTCGAATCCCAGCCAGGTCAACATCTGCAAGGAGTTTGTATGTTCTCCCCGTGTCTGTGTGGGTTTCCTCCGGGTACTCCGGTTTCCTCCCACATCTCCCAAAAAACATACAGATACCATAAGTTAATTGGCTTCCCCCTAAATTGGCCCTAGACTACGATACATGCACTACACAATACATACATAGACATAGGACTATGGTCGGGATTAGATTGTGAGCTCCTTTGAGGGACAGGCAGTGACAAGACAATATACTCTGTACAGCACTGCAGAAGATGTCGGTGCTATATAAATACTAAATAATAATAATAATTCAGAGACCCGTCCCTGAGGCTGTTCTGCAAACACAGCGTTCCCCATGTTGTTGTTTAGACACAGTTTTGCAGCACTGCCTCTTGTACTTGTTTTTACAAATTGTAGTGATCCCAATAGTTTGTTTCAATTTCAAAATTAAAATAATATCTTAGTCTGGGTTTTTGCATTAATTCAGACCGCTGCCATTTCTGTTATTTTGCAAAGCCTCATGGGATTTTGAATAGCAAGGCAGGGTACAGTAATATTTGACTGCGGAGTCGCAGAGTTTCAGTGGGCAGAATTTTGGACATTTACCAAGCTAAACGACTATTTAGGGTCTTCCCACTGTGTCCATTGCAATCCGTCACAATGGATGATATAATCCCATCGTAATGTTTATACTGTGAAAGGACCTTAAGGCCTAGTTCACAGTGCTCAGTTGTGCTGCAGAATAATTCTGCATGTCAACTCACTGCCCATACAGTTCTATGGGGCTGTTCACCGTACCGCATTGGAACTCGTTGCATGCAGGTTTTGCATTAAAGTCTATGTCTAGCCTCGATAGCCGTTAACACACATTCTAATGCATGCGTTATGCAACGGACCACTGTGAATCCAGCCTAAGGGCTGGAACCCACTAGGAATCACTGCAGTGCTTTTAAACTGCACAAGTGCAGTGTTCAGCGATTCCTGGGCCAATTGCAATCCTTTTTTTAATGCTTACCGGATGTCCCCATGTCCGGCTTCCATCCCTATCTTCGCCCCCAATGGAAGAGGTCACAGTTGCCTTTAGGACCAATCAGAGAAGCGTCTGTGACCTCTTCTGCTAAGGGGCGTGGCTATGGGCAGAAGCCAGACATCGGGATACTCTATAAGTGTAATTACTGGTAACTTTATTTGAAAATCAAAATGTTTCGCCCACCCCCCCCCCCCCCCCAAACAAAATTGCTTCATAACCTGTAATTGCGCTTAACCTTAATAGAAATCGCAGTAGTGGGTTCCCCCCCCCCCCCCCATTGATATACATTGGCAATGCATTTCGATTGATCCAAAAACTCTGCCAAAACTGCTCTAGTAGGTCCCAGCCCTAAATCTGTATCTGTCAGCTTAACTGTGATCAGAACTTTAAATCTTTTTTTTTTATTCAAAGTTGTGTCTTCTGGGTGTATATGCTATACTGAAAATACTAGCAGTACATATTATATTTTTATTAAAAAGTAAAATATTTACAAATAAACATCTCTTTGAAAATGAAGCTAATAAATAAATACAATGATAGACACTGCATGCATAGGTTATTTGGGGGCATCCTTCCCAAATATTGGAGAGCAGCATTCTATACGTTACACAACTGTCTGCAGCATGAACGCAAGCTGTTCTGGGACAAACAACTGTTCTATATTAATATTAATATTCATATAATATTTATATTCATAATATTCATTACTAAAAGGCAATTCATTAAGCAATGCCAAGGGAAAAAATAAGATAGACGACACTATACTGTATATTCTATCTATCTATCATGTGCTTGTTTCAAAATGTCAGTACTATATAAATATACAGTATATATATATATATATATATATATATGTATATATATATATATATATATATATATATATATATATATATATATATATATATATAAAATCTGTATGTAAAAGACTGCCATTCTCACAGTAATCACGCCAGAGTCCCCAAACTTGGCACGGTTGGTCACTTGGTGACCGAGGTTGCAAATACAAGAAAAGTGGGCGGAGCAAAAATCTGCCAATAACATTTCAGCTATTCATTTTTAATGGGAAAATGTAAACTGCAGCCATTCTTAGACTGTTAATCGCAATCGCAGGGTTCTCAAACTTGGCACACTTAGTCACTGGGTGAATGAGGTCAAGATTCAGGAAAGTGGATGGAGCCTAAAACAGCTAATCAAAATTCACCTATTGATTTTCAAAGGGAATATTTAAACTGCTGTCATTCTTACACTGTTTATGGCAGAGGCTTCAAACTTGCTACAGTCGGTCATTGGGTAATTCACTAAAGGGGCGGGGCCACAAACAGCCAATCAGATTTCCTTGCTGGATAAACTGCTTCCATTCACACATTTTTTGATGCCAGGAACCTGGAAGCTCATAAACTTGGTCATTGATTGACTGTGTGTCAAGGCTACAAAAAAGTGGGTGGAGGCAAAAACAAATTTCACTGGTCAAATATAAACTTTAGCCATTCTTACACTGTTAATGACAGGGTTCTCAAACTTTGCACAGTTGGTCACTGGGTGACTAGGATTAATATTCAGGAAAATGGGTGGAGCCTAAAACAGCCACTCAAAATTCACCTGTTGATTTTCAAGGGGAATATCGACATTGCTACCATTCTTACACTGTAAATGACAGAGGCCTCAAACCTGATACAGTCAGTAAGTCATTGACTGAGGTCCACATTCACTAAAGGGGGTGGAGCCACAAACAGCCAATCAGATTTGTTAGATTGATTTCAGCCATTCTGTTATTGGCATGGTTCTCAAACTTGACACAGTTGGTCACTGGATGGCTGGGGTTCAAATTCAAAAAGGGGGCAGAGCCACAAACAGCCAAACAGATTTGTTTCATTTCAAGGGGAATATAAAAATTATTGATACCAAGGATCCCAAAGCTCATAAACTTGGTAACTAAGTGACTGTATGTCAAGATTAGAAAAAGCAAACAACGCCAACAACTACATTTTTTACATGGGGAAATATAAACTGCAATCATTCTTACACTGTTAACGGCAGGATTCCCAAACTTGACACAGTGGTCCACTGGGTGACTGGGATTAATATTTAGAAAGTGGGTGGAGCCTGCAACAGCCAATCAAAATTCAACTATTGATTTTTCAAGGGGAACATTTACATTGCTACCATTCTTACGCTGTTAATCGCAGAGGACTTAAACCTGATACAGTCAATTATTGACTGGGGTGCAAATTCACATACAGCCAACCACATTTGTTAGATTGATTTCAGCCATTCTGTTATTGGCAGGGTTCTCAAACTTGACACAGTTGGTCACTGGATGACTGGGCTTAATATTCAGGAAAGTGGGTGGAGCCTACAGCAGCCAATCAAAATTCACCTATTGATTTTCAAGGAGAATATTGAAACTGCTGCCATTCTTACACTGTTAATAGCAGAGGCCTCAAACCTGCTACAGTCGGTCATTAAGTGACTGGGGTTCAAATGCACTAAAGGAGCAGAGCCACAAACAGCCAATCAGATTTATTTGCCAGATTAACTGCTTCCATTCAAACAATTTTGATGCCAGGAACCCCGGAAGCTAACAAACTTGGTCATTGAGTGACTGTGTGTCAAGGTTACAAAAACTGGGTGGAGTCAAAAACAGATTTCCCTGGAAAAAATGTAAACTGCAGGGGAATATTTACATTGCTGCCATTCTCACACTCTTAATGGCAGAGGCCTCAAATCTGGTACAGTCAGTCACTGGGAGAATGGGGTTTAAATTCTAAAAAGGGGGCAGGCTACAAACAGCCAATCAGATTTGTTTAACTTCAATGGAAAAATGCAATTTATTGATGCCAAGGACCCAAAAGCTCATAAACTTGGTCATTGAGTGACTGTATGACAAGGTTAGAAACAGTGGGCGGAGCCAAAAACAACTAACTTTTTACATGGGAAAATATAAACTGCAGGCCTTCTTACACTGTTAAAGAGACTCTGAAGCGAGAATAAATCTCGCTTCAGAGCTCATAAATAGCAGGGGCACGTGTGCCCCTGCTAAACCGCCGCTATAGCGCGGCTTAACGGGGGTCCCTTCACCCCCAAAGCGACCACTGCAACACTTGGTCGCAGATTTGGTCGTGATTTATTGCTTCCTGGAGGCAGGGCTAGCGGCTGCAGCCCTGCCTCCAGTCGCGTCTGTCAGCGGCGCATCGCCGCCTCTCCCCCGCCCCTCTCAGTGAAGGAAGACTGAGAAGGGCGTGGGAGAGGCGGAGATACGCGCTGACAGATGCGCGTGGGGCAGGGCTGTGGCGGTTAGCCCTGCCCCAACCAGGAAGCGCTCCCCGGGTGTATCGAGGGGGATTTGGGGGTGAAGGGACCCCCGTTAAAGAGAATCTGTATTGTTAAAATCTCACAAAAGTAAACATACCAGTGGGTTAGGAGACATCTCCTATTACCCTCTGTCACAATTTCGCCGCTCCTCGCCGCATTAAAAGTGGTTAAAAACAGTTTTAAAAAGTTTGTTTATAAACAAACAAAATGGCCACCAAAACAGGAAGTAGATTGATGTACAGTATGTCCACACATAGAAAATAAATCCTTACACAAGCAGGCTGTATACAGCCTTCCTTTTGAATCTCAAGAGATCATTTGTGTGTTTCTTTCCCCCTGCAGCTATCTTGCACTGAAGTGTCAGGCTGTTTCTTCCTGCAGAGTGCAGACAGCTCTCCCTGTATGTAATTCCTCAGTATGTGAAAGCCCAGCCAGCTCAGAGGAGGATTTATCCAGCTTGTAAAAGATAAGAGAGAAGAGAGAAGCTGCTCTAATCTAAATAATACACAGGCAGTGTGCAGAGAGGGGCCTGGAGGGGGGAGATGCATCACAGAACCACAACACTGAAGAACTTGGCAGCCTTCCAGACACAGGCCTGACAAGTCTGACAAGAGAGAGATAAGTTGATTTATTACGGAGATGGTGATAGTAGAACGTGCTGCAGTAAGCCAGAACACATTAGAATAGCTTTTGGAACTTGTAGGATGATAAAAAACAGGATGCAATTTTTGTTACGGAGTCTCTTTAAGCCGCGCTATAGCGGCGTTTTAGCAGGGGCACACGTGCCCCTGCTATTTATGAGGTCTGAAGCGAGATTTATTCTCGCTTCAGACTCTCTTTAAAGGCAGTCACTGAGTGGAAGTGGGTGGAGCCTATAATAGCCAGTCAAATTTCACCTGTTGATTTTTAAGGAGAAAATTGAAATTTCTGCCATTTTTACACTGTTAAGAGCAGATGCCTCAAACCTGCTACAGTTGGTCATTGGGTGACTGGGGTTCAAATGATGGAGAGGGGCAGAGTCACAAACTGCCAATCTGATTAGTTTAATTTCTATGGGAATATACAAATTATTGATGCCAAAGCTCACAAACTTGGTCATTGAGTGTTTGTGTGTTAGGGTTAGAAAAAGTGGGCGGAGCCGACACAAGCCAAATACATACCCGGGCAACGCCGGGTCATCAGCTAGTATATATAAATATATATATATATATATATATATATATATATATATATATATATACACACATACATATATAATTTTTAGGGCAATTCACATGGCCAGGTACCCTCCCAAACATCTCATCTTCTCGTCTCAATGGCTTGCCTGCCACTGACTGCTCTTTTTCCTGTTTTGTCCACCATGCAGAACTGGGCCGCAGCTGCTGGGGTGAAGACATCTTGAAAAATGCTGTTAAACAGCTGAATGAACGGTTGAATGTAGAAAATGCACATTGAAGAGGTGTTCACTTCCACTGAGACACTGGCTGGAATGATTTTGGTTGCCATGGCACCGAACAAATGCCATTAGTGCTGTCCATGTTTACATTTCCCATTGGCCGCTTACAGAACTTCACTGCTCTTTTTCCCAGTGGTCCAACAAAGTATCCTTTCCACTGAGAAATAGAGAGACTTAGTAGAGGAGTAAAAAGAAGACATTTTCCTTTTATTTGCTGTTTTACTATAGCAGGGCACTTTTCCTGATGATGATAAGAAATTGCTGCTTTTGTTAAGTATGGCCATCGGGGTCCATTTCAACTCATAGCTTTACTTAAAATACAGTATAGAATAATTGGACATAGCTTTACCGCTTGTGGACTCAGGTGATTGGTGGCAGGTGTCTCATAGGTGCCAATGCAAATGTCAGCTAATGAGCGTCCAGCCAGAGATTTGGGAGCACCCGATAGTAAATAGTCAATTGGCTATTACTTAGGATAACAGTTTAGTAGCCGATTGGCTATTTGTAGCCGATTGTTTACTAATCTGAATATTTACAGCCAGGGCCGGATCTGTACTCTTTACCGCCCAAGGCCGCTGTCACCAGCTGCCCCCCTTCAGTATAGGTAGCAAGATGACCCCTCTCCCCTTCCCTCTAGTATAGGTAACCTGATGACCCCCCTCCAGTATAGGTAGCCAGATGACCCTTCCTTCTAGTATAGGTAACCTGATGAACCCCCCTCCAGTATAGGTAGCCAGATGACTCCTCCCCCCTTTCCTTCTAGTATGGGTAGCTAGATGACTCCCTTAATCCCTCCTTCCTCCCCCCCCCCTTTCAGTATAGGTAGCCAGCCCGCCTTCACACAGCATCAGTCATCAGTATCACTCATTTCTCAGCTCGTCTCCAGGGCCGAAGCTTCCTCTTCCCCTATGTCTCCAATGCTGCCTAAGTCCATAGCTACCCGCCACAATGCAAACATGAACAGAGAGCAAGGTGGCCGCTGCACAGGCCGCATGCAGCAGAGCACCTCGGTCAGGCGCTCGCCTGATCTCCCTGCATTGCAGCATTTGCAAGTTTGCAAATGCTGCATAAATTCAGCCTGTTACTTTGGTGCCCTTGGTTCTGTGGTGCCCTAGGCCATGGCCTTGGATGGCCTTGGCCTAACTCCGGCCCTGTTTACAGCATGTCACCAGCTGACATAGCAGGGGAATACCTACATTCCTTATTAACATCTAGCTAAATGCTTATCTTCTCAGAGAGCAGAGATGTGAATGTGAAACTTGCACTGGGAACCAAAGCTCCTTAGCTATGCCACTGGCCTGTAGAATATATGCAGGGGCAGACATCGGCCTGTGCAGGCGGTGCAGCAGCACAGGGGCTCCATGTCCTCTGGGGTCCATGCAGCCTCACCACTGATAATTTTTTATTCAATCTATGTGCCCCCGCACTCCACGACTGTTAGTTAAGGTTATCTGTTTTATTGACCTGAGGAAGCGGGCTAAGTCCTGTGAAACGCGTTGTCTATAGTATAACCATTTTCGTTTTTAATAAAGACTCCTTTTTTCCACCCACGTAAGTCTTCTTTGGAGGTAAGAGACCTCCTTTATTATTAACATAGTATTGCCTATACTAATACTCCTGGGAGCCTCCACCGACTTGCTTTCACTTGTGTACCCCACACCTCTTCGAGGTGCCATCCTCACCACTGAACAGCTTCGTCAACCAGTGGACAGGACCATATGAGGAGAGCGACCACCCAGTTCCAGAGGGTTCCGGGTTACCAAGCGGAAACGGTTGTTTTTCCGCATGCACCTGCGGTGGTTGCAGAATTGCTATTGCTACCCATTTTTGTGAGCATAATTACCCACATTATTGTCCTCATAATTATCCTAACAATATTGCACCATAAGGGCTCCCGGTCTCACCCTCTCTATAGGCCAAGGACGATCCTCTCCCCTGTAAAGGGATCACCTGTAACCTGCACAGATACATTAAATTCAAAAGGACACCTAATGCGTGTCTGGGGAGCTGTGTGGATCCTTACTGCACCTCCTGTGCTCTGGGGTCCCCCTCTGTTCTCCATTAATAATCCAGTTCCTCCTCTTCCTGGTTGGCGTAGTCGGTAGCCTCCGAACCAGACAAACTGCGCTGCGCATGCTCAGCATGTCACTCACTATGGCCCCTTGTGTCTGCGCTCCCCAGCGATGCCATATGACCTATTATTATTATTTATTGTATTTATAAAGCGCCAACATATTACACAGCGCTGGACAATAAATAGGGATACATACAATGTAAACAAGGGGTGACAGACAGACAGAGAGGTAGCAAACGGTTATACAACATAGCACAAGGTTATACATGCAAATGGTATAAGATGCATGATCATGTGATTTTACAGAGACCCAGCAAATCAAGTCCAAGTTAGTCCAACAGAAGGGTGTCATTGCTGAGGTTGCAAGATTAAGAAGGACACACTAAGGAAGGGGGAGACGCATAATGCGTTTGCGTGGTCGCAAGGTGCCCTAGCGGATATACTGCACCTGCAAAAAAACACACTGTATAGTGTATGCTACCTCACCTCTTATTTGCCCCCCATTCCTTTAGATTTTAAGCTCACAAGGGCAGGGCTATCTCACCCTTTTGCATCTTCAAATTTGCTATACATTTTGTTCATCAAGCTAAATTTGGCACTGTAATTACTATGCTAGCCAATTCTGCATTATGTACCAAAGTCTATATTTTGTGTATACCATTGTCTGCATTATAATGTACCATATGTTTGTTTCTTTCTCTATACAGCCCCATTGAATAAGTTGGCGCTTTCTAAATAAATGATAATAATATTAACTACTGCCTGTGCATACCTTCATCACAGAAGCCACAAAATGACTAACTACAACAGGACTTGTTGCAGTAGCTGAACTCTAGATAATAGGCCAGGGCAAAAGGAACATAGGTATAATTATTTAAAACAAAAAATACTTAAATGGAGACAAAAGAGACTGGCACTGCGATCACGGGTTTTAAATGGAAGTGCCTCTGGGGTACAGATTAATAGCCTTTAGCAGCCTTTTGTGTGCTCAAGATGCAGAAGTCAACACGTCATAATACCACCATCACAGGAAGGAAAATGTATCCGGCACTACGTCATAGGATTTTTCTTCCATCATATTTATTGCAGATCTCCTTCAAACATATTCAGTAATAAAATTACATTCATTCCATAAATGGCAATATGACAGTGGTCTGCCTGACGACCGTTTTGCTCAAAAAGAAGCTTTGAACGAAACGTTCGTCAGGCGGACCGCTGCTCCCACACTACCCCACAGCCAGGACCACCTAGGGCAGTGATTCTCAAACTAAGGCCCGGGGGCCGAATGTTGCCCCCTGAGACTTTTTTACTGGCCCTCCACATACAAAACCTATTACTTACAGGTGCGGTCAGCTACATCTTTAAATATTGGTGGTCCACATATGGAATAGCAGTGCTGGCACCACCCATCCACATGGAAGCCAGAAAGCAGTAACTTGCTTCCAATCAAATTCCACATCAGGGGACACTGCTGTCCAATTGGACTGCAGGTTGTTGTCACCTGGGTATGTTTCACTGTCTGGCCCACAAAGACTTCTACATCATTTTATGTATACTCCGGCCCCCTCAGCAGTCTGTATCAAGTATATTGACCCGGCCCTTGACCCAAAACATTTGTGGACCCCTGACCTAGGGTATGTCATATTGCCATTTATGGAATAAATGTAATTTTATTACCGAATATGTTTGAAGGAGATCTGCAATAAATATATATATAAAAAAGTATAAAAGAATAATTCTCTTAATTTCATATTTTAAAGTGAACCTGTATAAAAAAAAAGTGCCCATAGGGGGTACTTACCTCGGGAGGGGGATGCCTCTGAATCCTTAAGAGGCTTCCCCCAGTCCTCAGCTGTAGAGGGGATCCAGCGCTGGCAGCCCTGAAGGTCTTCTTGTCAGCCGCTTGTCGGCGTGCACGCATACACACTAACATCTTTCCGCTTGGGTTCCAGCAGAAATAGGGGAGCCCGATAGGGTCTGCTCTACTATGCAGGCACAGACGCCTCGCACCTGCACTGTAGAGTGGACCCGATCAGGCTTGCCTATTTCCATCAGAGCCTGAGGGTAGTGTGCATGCGTGCATCGGCACTGGCCGCATGTCGTTGTTTTTTTTTTTTGTAACTCTGTTTTTTATTGAAATCACATAAATGGAAGTACAGGTACAATCATTGTTATTAAAGGTTGGTCGATGGTAAGTTACAAGGCGTAGCTTAGAAGGATTGTTGTTACACTTAAATATACAGGTGAGAGATGGTGTGCTCATTAAAGTGTATATTGACCATGCATGCATCAAGGTTTTAGTCCTTTAGTCCATTTCCCATAGAGGGTAACCTTTTTTTTCATGTACCTGTTATGCTTAGGGGAGAGAAGAGAAAAAAAAACAAACAAAGAGAACATTGTCCAGTTGAACAACAGTCTAAATCGGTTGAAAACATGGAATAAGGGAAAGGGTGAATGGGAAAACATTAACGCTTTTAGAGGCGTAGCATGTAAGGTTTGACCTAAGGGTGCCTAAAAAGGCCATTAAAAACAGTGGTGTCAGGTTGGTTCCTACTCTTAGCAGACAAAATGTACTACATAGTTGTGAAAGAAGATGAGCCCTAATAGGGTCCAGGTTGTTTGTGGAGGGGAGCAGAAATTAGTCAGTTAGGGTCGAAGTGATTCTCCCAAGGGCCCCATATTTTGTCAAAACGAACCTCAGTGTCTCTCAAAGAAGCAGTGAGTTTCTCCATTAGTTTGACCCACTTTATTTTATTGATGACTTCGGAGAGTTCTGGAGGAGCAATATTCTTCCAATTAGAGGAAATAGTTAGCCTGGCGGCTGTTAAGATGCGTATAATTAGTATTCTCTGGAATTTTTGGGTTTGAGGGGCTGACTTGCCCAATAACATAAACATAGGGTCCAAGGGGACAGTCACCTCTAGAATTTGGAATATTAGATTCTGAATTTTCAGCCAGAATGGGGTGAGAATAGGGCAAAACCAAAAAATATGGTCGAGTGTTCCCTTGAGGCCACAGCCTCGCCAACATAGATCCGATACACCTGGGTAAATGCGAGAGAGTTGGTCGGGGGTTAAATACCATCTGAACAAAATTTTATAGATGTTTTCTTTGATTTGGACGCACATTGAGGAGTCTTTGGCGTTCTGCCAGATAGAGTCCCAGTCAGAGGTAGAGATAGGTTGTGCCAAAGCAGATTCCCATTTTGCCATATAGGGGTGATTAGGAGTAGTAGAGTAGGAATTTGTGGAAAGGAGGATATAAATTTGGGAGATCAGACCCTTCTGATGGCCTTTTTGCAGGCACAGATTTTCAAAGGCTGTGGCACGATCTATGTCCGTCTGAGCGGGTAGGATTGATCTAAGAAAGTGAGAAATTTGGTTGTATTCTAAGAAGAGGCTCACGGAGGGGGAACATTTTTCACTTAATTGGGAATAAGTAATGAAGGATGTGGACGTTGGTTGTAGCCAGTCTTGGAGCCTAAAGAATCCCCTGGAGTACCATCGTCTCATGAAATTATACTCCATACCGGGTTTAAACCTGGGGTTCCCTAAAAAAGGTTGTAGTCTATAGGGGGACTTCAAGCCTGCACTTTGAGCTATTTTAGACCAAATACGTAACATAAACCTGGTTGAGGAGAGACCCAGAGAGGCTTGGGGGGGACGGGTGTTATTAGACCAGATACAGGAGGCTAGAGAGATTGGGAGGATTTCAGTGGATTCAATAAGGGCCCATTTAGTCCTAGCTGTAAAGTCTGCACATTCGGTTATTTGGCGAAGGTGGGTGGCCTTATAGTATTGAGCGATAAGGGGGAGACCTAGGCCTCCCTGATCCCTCAGAGCCGTCATAACAGACCTTGCGACCCTGGGTTTGTTGCGATTCCAGACAAATTTGTTGATTTCCTTTTGGAGAGTGGCTAGTTGGGAGGAGGGTACAGGGACTGGGAGGGTTTCAAATAGGTAGAGGAGGCGAGGAAGTATGTTCATTTTTACAGAGTATAGACGCCCTATCCAAGAGATATGGTAATTTGTCCATTTATGGAGGTCTTGGATGATAGAAGCGATAACTGGGGGGAAGTTGTGCTTGTATAGAGAGTTATATGAGGTGGTAAGGAAGATGCCCAAGTATTTCAAGGTATGTTTTCTCCAGTTATAGTGATAGTTTTCTTGTAGGTTGGCAAGTGAGGGAGGGGAGATGTTGATGGGCAGAGCTTCTGTCTTATCACGATTAAGCTTATAGCCTGAGAGATCTTCATATTCTTGGAGGACTTTATGCAGTACTGGGAGAGTGGTCAGAGGTTCTACCAGGGTCAGGAGGACGTCATCTGCAAATAACGAGATTTTGTGCTCCCACTGGCCCTGGGTGACCCCCCTGATATTTGGGTTCTGACGTATGGCACAAGCCAGGGGTTCTATGCTAATGGCGAATAGAAGGGGTGAGAGTGGGCACCCCTGTCTTGTGCCATTGCGGATAGGGAAGAAGAGGGGAGGAGCAGAGGGGAGTTTAACGGTGGTGGAAGGGTTGGAGTATAAAAAACGTATTAGGTTGTAGAAAGGGCCCGAGAAACCCTGGTGTTCTAGTCGCATGTCGTTGTTTTTTAATTTTTTGGTAGACTGCCAGCACTGGATTACCAATGTGAGGAGAGGACAGGGGAAGCCTCATTAGGACCCAGAGGCTCCGCCGAGGGGCACATTTTTCCTTACAGGTTTTCTTTAAATGTCGTACTGTGGATCATTTTGCTTAATGTGTTGTTGTTGATTTTTTCTGCAAATACTTTTCTTTTTACTTTTAATAATTGATTTAGAAATAATTTAGCAAATTCCTCATTTTGTGTGAAATAAATCATAAATAGTCATGCTGGATCCACATACATCTTTGTCAATTCCTCTCCTCATCCCCCCCCCCCCCCTATCCCGCATTATCACTCCTTGAAAAATGCAACTTTTGGCTTAAGTCTAATTTTCAAACAGGAAGCCAAGGTTGAGGAGCTGCTAGTCATTGCATTAACCATTACCAACGCTGTGTCTGATTGGTGCAAGTTTGCACATCATTTTTTCTCATTCAATTTAAACCTGGGTTTAATTTGATTGGTCAATTTTCAAACTGCATACATTTGCATACAAATTTGTATACATTTGCATCAACTCAGAAATATTTCAATCCCGTTGATCATTACTACTCCTAACTCACTTTAGACTGTTCTATGGAACCACAGACCCCAGGCTACTACTGAAGTATAGATTCTCTGGAATCAGCATGTCAAGTCAACCTAACCCCCCAAGCCTTTTCCACCTTACTAAAATTTGAGTATGAAAATGATCCTATAAGCAACAGGGTCTGTTTCACCAATAGTAATACATCAAATGAACACAACCCTGGTCCAACTTACACTTTTCTTTGAATTGCTGGAAAAATGGAAACAGGAAACCTGGCTAGCTTCCACTTGTGTCATCTTGTTGCTAGTATGGTCATGGAGAACTCATGGAGAAGCATGTGATTTGTTTTTCATCAGCTGATAGATTGGCAAAGCTCTGATTTGCTGTGATCACACCCTGCTTTAGCACATGATCATCATGACTAGAAAATCAGAGACTAACATAGCTATCACCTGACCAAACTGATCACATGCTTCCCCATGAATTCTGCTAAACATGACCATTGCTAGTTGCTAATAGTTACTGTCAAGTTTCTCAGGAACTTTAAGGTAACACTTTAAATTTCAGAACTGGACTTACCTCCGTATTCTGGACTGTTTTCAGGTGCATTCACACTTGTCATTGCAATTTCTGCATGTGATTTTTCTGCATACCCAAATATATGGTTTACGCGATTTTTTTATTTATTTTTAATTTGTGGTTCTTCAATTTTTGTTTGCACTCATGTGCAAATTTTGGTTTGCAATATTTCTGTGAATACAAAAAGAAGTTAATATTCAGAAGAAAAAAAAGTGTATCTGATTAACTTCAAAATCATGCAAAATGTTTGCGATTAAAGTAGATTTTTCTACGTTCCTATTGACTTGCATGGAAACACAAATTGCACATCGCACGCAAAAAAAAAGACCTGCTGCCAAATTTATAATGAAGAAAAAATGCATTAAAATTATGAGGCCATTGAAATACATTAGCTTTATGGTGATTTGGTAAAAATGTAAAACTAACAAGTGTGAACCCTGCCTCAATTGTGCCTGACCCAGGCATAAGGAATCCTTATTACCACTTCTCTTATATACTTATTTTTTTATACAGTTTGCTGTCTTATTTATTTAAACAACGCAATATTATACCTTTACCACAGGGGATTTACTAAAACGTAACTTTTAATTTTACACTAAAAACATCAAGCCTGAACATAGACCATATGTTCCCATATCTTTCTCTGGGGGAGGGTAACATCAGAGGTCCTTATGTATAAGGCTTTGCCTGCCCTCACATATTAGGTATGCCCTCTATATTTACTCTACTAGACTAAATAATGTTCCTATATGTAAAAACATATATCACTCCATCAAACAACCCCCAATATGTTTCGCCCATATAAATAGGGTCTTCGTCAGGGGTACATACAGTATAGCACAAAGTGCATAAGTGCTCAAGGTGCTATAATAGGTCTTATTGATTTGGTTAGTGATTTTTTTTTCATTCTGCAAAAATGTATGCACTCTACTTTCCTATAAATAAGTTAAAAATAATCAAACCAATTCTCCCATACTTTGAAGTATAAAAGGAATTCCTGTCTTTGGAACGCTTCACCAAAATATTGTGTTTGCAAATTTTGCATCTTCCCGTCAGAAGCATGCCAGGTGGCATCACAGACATGGCTTAGAAAAGCTCACAACCACGTCTTTGTTGGTTCATGCATCCAAGCTAATAAGCTGAAAGTATGGAGGTCATGGGCAAGGCCGGCATTTCCATAGGGGGCAAACTAAGCAATTGCCCAGGTCCCCTGAGCTGGCTGCCGGTCCTACCCCACCTGGTCTCCACCCAAGTGTATAGTGGCCCCCTGCAGAGAATTCAGCAGTGGAGTGACTCACCTCTCCGGCTGGAATCTGCATGCTCCCTCTGTCTTCATCCCTGCTTGCCGCGTTTTCTCAGTGACCTGGTGGCATGTTACACTAAATGCATGTGCTGGGTCACTGAGAAGAGACACTGATGGGAGAGAAGATGTGAGTACACAGACTGATGGAGGAGCGGGCCAACCAAAGAGGTGAGTTGCTTAACTGCCGAATTCTCTGAGGGAGCCTCAGGTCCACTATACCCCTGGTGAGGGACGACCTGGAGTGTCCACTAGACAGCTCTGGGGCCCTGGTGGGCAGAAACAAAGGAACCTAATGCCACTTATGGGGGGATGGTTAGGTGGGCCCCTTGTGATTGATTGCTATCCAAGGCCCCATCACACATAGAGCCAACCCTGGTCATGGGGTAGGACAATCAGTCTCATACAGAAAAGCATGGAATGGTCCAGGTGGGTCTCCTGGTGGTCCTAACTGCTGGCAACTGCATCCCATGAGGTTTACAACCTGTGACCCAGTGGGCATCACCTGCAAGGTTTTTGTCTTTCTGGGAGCATTGTGGCAGAGGGGGTCAGTAGATTAGGTGCTGGATGTGAGGTTGAAGGTATGATGAAGACAAGGAAGGTCATGTGTTGTTTAGGGTCAGAAACATGTAAGATATAGGAAGTATGGCAAAAAAGGGAAACACCTGTGCTACGCCTAAAAGTGCTACTTCAATTAATCAAAGATCAACAACACACAGAGTAGCTGACCTTTTTTGGACCCATGGGATAGCAGGCAGTACAGTGAGGAAAAATCCCCTGAACAGTCATTATTATTAATAATAATAACAATAACAATAATAATACAATTATTAATAAATAAAGACACAACACTCATTTAAATGTGGCAAGAAATGGCCGTGGTACTTTATTATAGGTATGAAACTTTAAAATAATACTTTAAAATAGATATAAACCAAACTGTTAAATTCAAACCACAAACATGAACCAAACTTTGAACTTATTCAGCCATCACAGGGTCACCTGATGACGGGCATCCTGTAACTATGGAGACCAGGATGCGGAAGAGGAAGACAGAAGTATCGCCTGGGCCTCGTCCTGGCCAGGAGGGTGCTGCACTTTGCATCCTCCTCTCCTCCTTCGGTGCCTGCTGCTCCTCCCTTCTGAACTCCACCCGAGCTATGACCTGCCTCACCTGCCCTAAATAAAAGGCATACCTAAGAAGATAGAGGATAGAGGCTTCCCACACCATCCTCCAGTCCCCCCGTCGCTGAGCACAGACTTCCCTGAAGGTTACTGACAAGAGCTTGTCATTAAACATCGGGCAACACTCCTCTTCAGGTACAAGCGTGACTTTACTGCATCTGCGCTAATATGTAGGGGAGGCCGTGCTTGTGCGTACTCATGCCAGAAAAGGGGGGTGGCCCTGCGGTTAAGGAGGGGCTCAGCAAGCGACAGCAGGAGCGAGGAGGATCCAGGAAGCATCTATAGCAGGACTTCCTAACCCTATCCTCAAGGCGCACCAACAGTACATGTCTTGCAGAATACCCCCAACCATTCACAGGTGGGGTAATTAGTGTCTCAGCAGAACCAAGGGCACCAAGGCAGCAGGCTGAACTTATGCAGCATTTTCAAACTTGCAAATGCTGCAATGCAGGGAGATCAGGCGAGCGCCTGACCGAGGTGCTCTGCTGCAAGTGGCCTGTGCAGCGGCCACCTTGCTCTCTGTGCACGTTTGCATTGTGGCGGGTGGCTATGGACTTAAGCAGCATTGAAGACATAGGGGAAGAGGAAGCTTCGGCTCTGGAGACGAGCTGAGAAATGAGCGACACTGATGGTGGCTGCTGTGTGAAGGCGGGCTGGCTACCTATACTGAAAGGGGGGGGGGGGAAGGAAGGAGAGATTAAGGGAGTCATCTGGCTACCTATACTAGAAGGAAAGGGGAAAAGGAGTCATCTGGCTACCTATACTGAAAGGGGGTTCATCAGGTTACCTATACTAGAAGGAAGGGTCATCTGGCTACCTATACTGGAGAGGGGGGCATCATGTTACCTATACTAGAAAGAAGTGGGTCATCTGGCTACCTATACTGAAGGGGGGCAGCTGGTGACAGCGGCCTTGGGCGATGAAGAGTATAAATCCGGCCCTGGTGGTGATACTTGGACAGGGTTGGGAATCCCTGCTCCATAGAATTTAGAGACTTCTTTCGTCTTAGGTAAGTATTTCCTTTTTGACCCAACCTTCGGCTTCACTTTAATGTGCATTTATTAGGACACATGAACTGACCCTATAACCAGTGGCGTAGATAAGGAACTGTGGGCCCCGATGCAAGTATTACATCGGGGCCCCCTAAGCACTCTATACATAACAACTGATACGGCGCACCAAAACCTGTCAATGGCAACTACAGTGTCAGAGGTGCAAGAAGGGGATGGGGAGCAGTTTGTTAATGATTACCACTATTCAAAGTATCTATAGAAGTGATTATTATGAGCACAGGATCAATAGAGAGCTAATACTGTAGTTGAGGGAGGGCCCTTCGGGGCCCCTCTGGCCCAAGGGCCCCGATGCGGTAACTACCTCTGCAACCCCTATTGCTACGCCCCTGCCTATAACTGTTAAACTACCCAAGACAATCTGTGTAGTATGGAGTCCTTTTTCCTTACTGATGCCCTTTTGTTGCACCGTGCTGCTGTCCTTTTGCGGCTCAGACTGAATCTAGTTAGAAGGGTCACAAAGGAGTGGTACATGCTACACGGACTCCCTGCATGTCCGCGCTCCTGCCTGGCTGTATACAGCAGCCGTGGCTGGGAACGCACTAGGCTTGCGTACTTCAGAAGTGTTGCTCATGCACAATGCCTCACTAGTAACTCAGCGGCCCACAGAGCAGTCATGCTACGTGTCATAGGCTTCAGTGAATATGCCTGCTTAGGCTTGGAAAATTGGCAAGGTTAAGGTGGAACTTCTTTGTGTTAATTAAAAATATCTAATTTCTTAGTTGAAATACTTCAGACTTTGCATTTTTGTTTGGCAGACATGAATTCATCATAAGCCTGGCAGTCTGGATCAAACATCCCTCCTGTAGGGTCCTGGAGAACCGGTGAGTGGCAGCCCAAGCTATGTCCTTTCATAAGGTTCTGCCGGAGGTAAAAAGGAACGACGATGATGTAGCAACCCACCTCCAGCACACAGGAAATACAGACTTCTTCATGCATTGGTCAAGGAGCGGTCTAAAAGCCCCCTTCCATATGTACTGTATTACAGTGGAGAACATCAAAATCGAAGCATGGAAATGAGTGACGAGGTTCCTCCTACTGCAGGGCCACATACGGTCATCCTGGTTTTCTGTTCCATTGCTAGTGCAAATTTACTGGTGACAAAATTAGAATCCCCCCCCAGTGCTGAATAGCCAAAGCTACAGTATTTACCAGCTCTTTCCACTAGGATTCCATGTGACTTTAATGAGCTTTGATTGGTCAGAAGCTCTGGTTTATTACTGCTAGGAAATCTCACCTGTGTCAATTGCCCAAGCAAAGGTTTTTGCTAAGGTTTTTGTAGGCCCAAGCAAAGCATAAACAGAGGCCCCTTCTTCTGTAATAATAGGTAGCCAACCCTCCCCTCCCCCCCCCCCTAAAAAAAAAATTAGACACTGTCCCATATAGGGCATTGGTGTTGGGGGGGGGGGGTATGTAGCTGCAACCTCCCCATCGCCAACACTCACAAACCTGCCGATCAGTGGTGACCCGAAGAGAGAAGAGCAGAGCACAGTAACAGTGCGGCACACTTCAAATGCAGGAAGTGAGGCATGACATCACTTCCGTAAAAGTGAAGTGTACACCATGGTAACTGCATCGCTTTCCCCTCTGTTCACATTGCAGCTGATCTGAGGTCTGTGTGTGAGTGATGAGGAGGCAATGGTGGACATGATACAAGACAAAGACAAGGCAACTCTGGCAGCATGGGAGGCCCCTGTTTTGGATGAGACCCCAAATGGCTGCTTGTTTTGCCTAAGCCAAGCAGCACCCATGGTCCCAGGCATGGTTCTTGTACCATTAACTTATTTGTCTTGTTTTCACGGCTGTTTTTGCTTAAAAAAAAACAAAAACCTTTTCCAGCAGTATAACAGTTTATCCCTAAAAATCAGAGCAGTTTACTTTGAATCCAGCCCAAACTAGTCAAGCCAAAGTATTTTTTTTTTTAAATGCTCCCTTTAATGCACCTCGATTTTATATTTTGAAACATTATTGCCCTTATTACAGCGCAGTAACGGGTTATATCTGGAGCTAGGAAGAGCGTATTTTTGCGAGGAATGGTAAATCTGGATTGTCACGGAAGAATCTGTTTTCTGCATTTTGAATGATTTTTATTCGCTCTTGTTGGCGATGGAAAAAGAAATCTGGATTTGTGAGAATTTTCGAGCAGATGGCAATGTTACAGTAACAGCATAGTGTGCCTTTTGGCATCAACTACAGTTAAATAAGGAATAGCTTTTATTCATCTATATTTTTAAAGTCTCGGAAATGTATGCAGTTTTTTTTCTTCTCCTTTTTTTTTAACACAGGCTGTTTGCTAAATATTTTTGTACGGTGGCTGATAACGAGGGCCCGGGAAAGCGATATAGAAAACTGTGCTGTCTGACTGCTACATGCCGAGAAGGCAGAACTGGGGTTTAACAATAAATGTATAGGAGCTACCGAGACACTGAACTGGAAATTTAAAGGGCACGTCAATCCAAATCTGATATTTCAGCCTTAGGTGTGCACCAAAATGTACCTTCTTTGCCACATATTGCGGCTTTTATAATGGCAATTATTCAATGCCACTATGCTGATAAGCGCCAGCAGGTGCTGAAATGTACCTTATTTGCCGAACATCGTGGCTTTTGGGTAGAGGGTGAGGAAATGTTTAGGTGGGTTAAGGGTGAGGCATCACCGGGGGGGTTAGGATTAGACACCACTACGGAGGGTCTTAAGGTTAGGCACCACTGGGGGGGGGGGGGCCTTAGGGATAGACATCACCGGGGGGTGTCTTAGAGTTAGGCACCCCCGGGGAGGGGGACTTAGGGTTAGGCACCACCGGGGGGTCTTAGAGTTAGGAACCATCAGGGGGTCTTAGGGTAAGGCACCACCAGGGGGTCTTAGGATTAGGCACCACCAGGGGCTCTTAGGGTTAGGCACCACCAGGGGGTGTTAGGGTTAGGCACCACTGGGGGGTCTAAGGGTTAGGCACCACCCCCCCGGTGGTGCCTAACCCTAAGACCCCTCAGTGGTGCCTAACCCTAACTCCCCCTGGTGGTGCCTAACCCTAACAGCCCCTGGTGGTTCCTAACTCTAAGACCCCCCCGGTGGTGCCTAACGCTAAGTGCCCCTCCCCGGGGTGCCTAACCCTAAGACACCCCCCGGTGGTGTCTATCCCTAAGGCCCCCCACTGGTGGTGCCTAACCCTAAGAACCCCCTGGCGGTGCCTAACCCCAAGGGGTTAGGGTTATGAAACACTTGGGGGGGGGGGTCTTAGGATTAGGCATTGGTATAGGGAGGGTTCTGTGTGAGAGTATGGTTAGGTTTAGCCATAGTAAAATATCGGTAAATATCAGAATTTTCTAGATATAAAAGGAAGGTTAAAATGGACATGGATGCAACAAAAAAAAGCATCCCTCTGCTTTCTATTTTATTTCAATTTGACAAGACAAGACTCAGAACATTTATATTGCACTTTTCTCCTAACAGACTCAAAGCAGCAGAGCTGCAGCCACTAGGGTACGCTCAGTAGCGGTGTTAGGGAGTCTTGCCCAAGGTCTTCTTACTGAATAGGTGTTGGCTTACTGAAAAGGAAGACTGAGATTTTAACCTAGGTCTCCTGGGAGTACTGGTTAAGGGCAGAGCATTTCAAGGGAACCTGAGGTGAGAATGATAGATAGAGGCTGCCATATTTATTTATTTTTAAACAATACCAGTTGCCTGGCAGACCTCCTTATCCTGTGTCTCGATTACTTTTAGCCATAGACCCTGAACTAGCATATGCCGATCAAGTACTCTAACTCAGCTGACTCAGGTTAACCAGTACACTATCAAGACAATGTTAACAATGTTAACAAAGAAATTGGTATGAACAGTAGACAATGAAAAGCTACATTTACATTGTAAACAGGTCATCTTGGAACCAGAAATTTCAAATATCTTGAAATAAACTCAACATCAACAGGCCAAGGTGATCTATAGTGATAGTCGTGTCTAGTAGAGCACACGGAGAAGCATGTGATCAGTTTGGATACTAGTCATGATCATGTGCTAAAGCAGGATGTGATTACAGCAAATCAGAGCTTTGCACATGTATCAGCTGATCCAACAAATCACATGCTTCTCCGTGAGTTCTCCTAGACATGATCATCACTAAGTGACCTGTCTCATACAAATGCCAGCAAGAAGATACCTAGCTATTAACATCCATAATGAGGTTTGTAAGCCCAGAATGGCTAGTCACCCCACTAAGTAGAAATGTAGAAGTAAGAAAAGGAAAAGAAGGGGGTAAAAGAAAAAGTCAAACAACAGAGGAAAGAAACCACTGCCCCACCTAGACCATTTGGCAAGCCCACCCCAACCTCAACCAATACCTTAACTCCTCACCCCCTGATTCAGGGTACTCCTTCCACGGCAAGGTCTCCATATTTCATAGACCTAATCTTGTTTGTCTCATCCCTATATTGTCTAATATCCTACATAATAGGAATTCCAGTTCCCGCCTACAACAGGCTCAAGATTAGTCTGTCTACCATTTTGTAGTACTCACTAAATAGTGACAGACTGGAACCAGCTATGACAGAATGACAGAAACTAGTGTTCTGTGATGTGATTGCTGAGAGAACCGGGGAGGGCCCCATAGTGCTGGACAGATTGAAAAGGCTGCCTGTCACTACCGACAGACATTAGAGGTAATTTACACTCGTGTATCAAAAAAAGGGCGCCTGGAAAAAAGGGTGCGGGGTATAGCCGAAATTGTAAGTTTGAATGCAAAACCATATTTTTAGTTTAAGAGGTTATAAACGATAATTTAGTGCTAAATAGGTTAAATAAACAGAAATGAAATGGCAAAATACCGTCTATAACAGTAAACGAATTCTGAAATGAAACGTCAAATAGCGTCTATAGCAAAAACGATATTTACTCTTGTATTAAGCATAGTACTAGAATGGTAGGTTTTACAGGTATTTTACTACAATTATACCTAAGTTTAGGGTCACAGATATCTCTCCTTATCCCTATCCCTCACACCTAAACCCCCCTTTGTGTAAATACACAAAATGTAATAAATTGTATATATTACATATATTGTACTATAACTATACCTAACCTTACTCTCATACAGAGCCCTCCCTGTACCTATCCCTATCCCCTAGACCCCCCTGGTGGTGCCTAAACCTAAGACCCCCCTGGTGGTGCCTAAAACTAACCACCCCCCTGGTGGTGCCTAAACCTAACCACCCCCCTGGTGGTGTATATTGCACTGTAACTATACCTAACCCTCCCTGTACCTATCCCTAACCCCTAGACCCCCCCTGGTGGTGCCTAAATTTAAGACCCCCTGGTGGTGCCTAAACCTAAGACCCCCCTGGTGGTGCCTAAACCTAAGACCCCCCTGGTGGTGCCTAAACCTAAGACCCCTGGTGGTGCCTAAACCTAAGACCCCCCCTGGTGGTGCCTAAACCTAAGACCCCCTGGTGGTGCCTAAACCTAAGAGCCCCCTGGTGGTGCCTAAACCTAAGACCCTCTGGTGGTGCCTAAACCTAAGACCCCCTAGTGGTGCCTAAACCTAAGACCCCCCTGGTGGTGCCTAAACCTAAGACCCCCCTGATGGTGCCTAAACCTAAGTCCCCCTGGTGGTGTCTAAACCTAAGACCCCCCTGGTGGTGCCTAAACCTAAGACCCCCCTGGTGGTGCCTAAACCTAAGACCCCCCTGGTGGTGCCTAAACCTAAGACCCCCCTGGTGGTGCCTAAACCTAAGACCCCCCTGGTGGTGCCTAAACCTAAGACCCCCCTATGGTGCCTAAACCTAAGACCCCCTGGTGGTGCCTAAACCTAAGACCCCCATGGTGGTGCCTAAAACTAACCACCCCCCTGGTGGTGCCTAAAACTAACCACCCCCCTGGTGGTGCCTAAAACTAACCACCCCCTGGTGGTGTATATCGCACTGTAACTATATCTAACCCTCCCTGTACCTATCCCTAACCCCTAGACCCCTAGTAATGCCTAAACCTAACCATCCCCACTGCACAAACACGCTAAACACATATAAACAATAATATATTTAATCCTTAAAATACTTCACTCCAAATAACATGAATAAAATAATTTATATATTTGTAATAGAATAACTAGCCTTAGAATCACGTATACATTAATAATATTATAAGTAGAAAAAGGTATATATAATATATATATACACATACAATAGCCTTACAATCACGTATGCATTAGAAATCTTAAAATAACAGTAATATTTAAAGCGATATTTTAGTAACTATAATCAACGCATTATAAGTGTAAAAACAAAGTTAATACCAAAAGCGATGTATTTGTAATGCAATCAGGTTGACAAACGTTATTTAAGCATTATACATATGAAAACGAATGTTAAATGATAAAAGAAGTGTAAACGAAATTTTAGTTGTTATAGTTTTGTAAGCGCAATTTTAAAACGAAAAAACTAGTTAAAACTCATATAAGCGAAATTTACAAACGAAAAAAATAAGTATAATACAAAGTCAAAACGAACTTGTAAACGATATTTGTTATAAACCTTATCCTGTAAACGAAAACTTTTGTTAACACGATCCCTGTAACCGCTATTTCTCGGGCGCCCTTTTTTCCTGTCGGGCGCCGAATAGCCGATATTTTGCATTGCAGTCTATGGCGGCGCCCTTTTTGTCCACTATCCCTGTGCGCCCTTTTTTACTAGCACCAATTTACACAGTGACTGAAAGAGATTGGGGCACCACCAGTGTCTGCTGCTGACAGAGATTAGATTATTATGATTAGTAATAGTACAGATTGAGGAACCACCTTCAATTGTTAGCAGAGATTGGAGGAAGTGTCTGTGTGTGCTGACAGATACAAGTGGTGGGGGGTGGGGCTTTGGGGGAGGATTGGACAGCTCTGTGTGACTGCTAGGAGGGTGTAGTGCTCTGTGACTGCTTCTGGAGGGAGGGATTTCTGTGACTAGTGGGGTGGGAAGGGCGCTAAGTGTGCCGACTGCCAGAGCTCCAACCCTACCTACCGATATACAACTTTGATCACTGCAAAACATGATAAATATCCGACGCCGGAAAAGTTTGGGTGCCGCTATAGGCACCCATACAAATTGCAGCTATAAGGGGGAATGTAACACCTGCTATGCAAACTGCAGGCACAGATTGCATAGTGAATGGCCCCGGTGCCTGCTTTTTTATCTGGCACTTCTGGCACACAAATTTTCCTTTATAGCTACAATTTGTATGGGCACCTGTGGCAGCATATTTATTGTGTTTTGCTGTGCACACATTTTGTATATCAGCGGGTTTCAAGTGGGGGAAAGGGTTAAGGTTAGGCAAGGGTGGGGGGTCGTGTAGAGTTAGGCATCTGAGAGGCTAGTCATTTATGGTTAAGCAGCGGTAGGGGGTTGGTTAGGGTTTGGAATCAGTATGGGATTAGTTAGAGTTTGGCCTTGATAGTGGGTTGGTTAGGGTTAGGAATCAGCATAGGGTTAGTTAGGGTTAGGCATTGGTAGAGGTTTGGTTAGGCATCGGCATGGGGTTCAGTTAGGGTTACGCATTGGTAGGGGTTTGGTTAGGCATCGGCATGGGGTTCAGTTAGGGTTAGGCGTTGGTAGGGGGTTGGTTGGGGTTAGGAATCAGCATGGGTGTTAGTTAGGGTTAGGCATTGGTAACCACCTTAACCTTCTTATGGTGGTTCGTCCTACTTTTATCTTCATCCAGTAAGGTGCAATGCCGCTGACCCAGTGGGTAACCTCAAGTAAGCCCACACTCAAGTTTCTATCCATCCAGATGTTTGCCCCACTGTGGATGGGCTCATTTTGTAAGATGCATTAGCGCCCACAGTCGACGTCTGGACCTCAAAATGAGATTATTAACATTTTAAGATGGGGATGTCTTATTTTTGCTGCAGCTCTAAAGAAACCATCTGACAGCTAAGCAAACAACATTAAACATTATATTTTTTTGCCAAACTAGACTTCTGCATCAAAAATCGCTATTTTAAAACTTTGGTCATGTGACCTAAAGAAGCCCATCTGTCAGGTTTTATATTTAGAACCGTGCTGGAAGTTAAAGAGAAATCGCAACCAAGAATTGAACTTCATCCCAATCAGTAGCTGATACCCCCTTTCCCATGAGAAATCTTTCCCTTTCTCAACCGGATCGTCAGGGGGCTCTTTATGGCTGATATTGTAGTGAAACCCCTCCCACAGGTCCATGGTCCTGACAGTTTCCTGTCTGTGAACCCTCGTTGCATTGTGGGAAATAGCTGTTTACAACTGCCAAACTGGCAAGCAGCAGTACTTCCACTGACATCATCTGCCAGCAGTAAAAATGTCACTATGTGCTAAATGTCAGAATGTAAGGCGAGGAGAGATTTTACAAAGGGAAAACACTGACTAAATCATTTATACATAATTATTGTAAAAATAAAGCACTTTTATTGGTTGGTGGTGGAGGGACAATTAAGGTTAGGTATGGGGGAGTGGATGATTAACCACTTAAGGACTGTAGGCTTACACCCCCCCCCCCCCCCCCCCCCCCCCTAGTAACCAGGCTATTTTTTACAAATTCGGCCACTGCAGCTTTACAGGGAACCTAAACTGAGAAGCCTAGCGCTAGCTACATGATAGCCGCTGTGCAGCGGCATCCCCCCACCCCTCCCGATCGCCTCCGGCGATCAGAGCAAACAGGAAATCCCGTTCAGAACGGGATATCCTGTTTGGCTTCCCCCGTCGCCATGGCGACGATCGGGCTGACGTCATCGACGTCATGGCATCTGGGGGAGTCCCGATCCACCCCTTAGCGCAGCCTGGCGGTGATTGGCCAGGCTGCGCACGGGGACTCGGGGGGGGGGGCCCTCTAACGCGGCGGGTAGTGGCGAATTGTCGTGGAACGGCGACGATCGGCTTGTACACGCAGCTAGCAAAGTGCTAGCTGCATGTAACTAAGCAAAAAGTGTGGAAATCGGCCCACCAGGGGCTGAGAAATCTTCCACGGCGGCTTACCCCGAGCTCAGCTCGGGATTATCACCCAGGAGGTTAATATAATACCACTTGTCTGGCTGCCCTGCTGATCCTGTGTCTCTAATACTTTTAGCCACAGCCCCTGAACAATCATGCAGAAGAGGTGCTCTGACTGAAGTCAGACTGGATTAGCTGCATGCTTGTTTCAGGTCTGTGATTCAGCTACTATTGCAGCCAAAGAGATCAGCAGGACTGCCAGGCAACTGGTATTGTTTAAAAGGAAACATCCATATCCCTCACAGTTTAGGTTCCCTTTAAGGACTCGCTGCAGGGCCGTATAACTCAGCACAAAAGTGATTCCCCCCGCCCTTTTCTGCCCACCAACAGAGATTTCTGTTGGTGGGCTCTGATCGCTGCCAGCATGTTTGTTTATTTTTTTTATTTGTTTATAAATTTTTTTAAAATACATTTTCCGATTTATTTACTTTTTTTCTTCCTTCCCTCCCCTCGCCAGCCAATGATAGCGATCGGCATCGCTCCTGAGCCTCCCAGGGGGACCGCCATGTCACACGGAGTGAAGGTCCGTCATTCAAGCGGGGATGCAATCTCCGCCCCCAGGACTTCACGCCAATTGGCAATAGCAGTCCTGGGGCTGCTGCCGCTTTCACGCCAATTGGTGGTCGGCAAGAAGGATAGGCGTGGGGGGTGGGTGGTTGAGGTTCGGAGTAGGTGGCTAAGGTTAAGCATGGGAGGTAAAAGTTAGGCATGTGGGGGTTAAGGTTAGGTGTGGGGTGTGTGGTTTAGGTTAGGCATTGTTAGTGGGAGGGTTCAGTGTGAGAATAGGGATATCCTTAGCTGTAGTAAAATGTCAGTAATACTACAGATATGTTACTATCGTCATTTTCACCATAATAGTAAAATATCAGTAAATTGACCTATAGTCTATTACTGTTTGGGCTCTCTCTCTCTCTCTTTATCTGTACCTCTCTCTCTCTCTCTCTCTCTCTCTTCTCTTTCTCTCTCTTTATCTGTACCTATCTCTCTCTTTCTCTCTCTCTCTCTCTCTCTCTCTTTATCTGTACCTCTCTCTCTCTCTCCCTTTCTCTCTCTCTCTCTTTATCTGTACCTATCTCTCTCTTTCTCTCTCTCTCTCTCTCTTTATCTGTACATATCTCTCTCTCTCTCTCTCTCTCTCTCTCTCTCTCTTTCTTTATCTGTACCTCTCTCTCTCTCTTTCTCTCTCTCTCTCTTTATCTGTACCTTTCTCTCTCTCTCTTTCTCTCTCTCTCTCTTTATCTGTACCTATCTCTCTCTTTCTCTCTTTATCTGTACCTCTCTCTCTCTCTCTCTCTCTCTCTCTCTCTCTTTCTTTATCTGTACCTCTCTCTCTCTCTTTCTCTCTCTCTCTCTTTATCTGTACCTTTCTCTCTCTCTCTTTCTCTCTCTCTCTCTTTATCTGTACCTATCTCTCTCTTTCTCTCTTTATCTGTACCTCTCTCTCTCTCTCTCTCTCTCTCTCTCTCTCTTTATCTGTACCTCTCTCTCTCTCTCTCTCTCTCTCTCTCTCTCTCCCTCTCTCTCTCTCTCTTTATCTGTACCCCCCCCCCCCCTCTCTCTTTCTCTCTCTCTCTCTCTCTCTCTCTCTCTCTCTTTCTCTCTCTCTCTCTCTCTCTTTATCTGTACCTCTCTCTCTCTCTAAAACTTGATGTTTACTATAACTATATGTACATTGTCATATGCTGACCTTACCTTACTATTGATCTATCCCCTCTCCTTCTTCTTGTATTACTGCAGCATTTTCTTTCTGTACTAAACATGTCTTCTTACAATACTGTTAATAAAAATTTAAACTGGAAAAAAAATGTGTTCAGATACTTGATTGACAACTCTGAAATCAAGAAAGACAGCTGCAGAACCAATAGAATAAATGTGTCCTGACTGGGATAATGCTTGGTGGAATTTGCCTTCTTAAAACAGAAGGAAATTGCAAAAATTCAGCTATAAGTGAACATTTGTGGTTACCCACAATGCACCACTACTGAATATGTAAATTATCCCTTTTCGCCCTTGTAAGCAAGGCAAGCATCCAGAACCGCTGGTGTATAGCAAGCCTATAGCTTTATATATTACACAGCCACACCAACCCCACATGTAGACAGCCTGTTTCGGGCTTTTGGCCCTCATCAGTACATGGTAGGGATTGATATGGCTGTATGGGATTTGGGTCACCCTGAGCTGCTTGGTTACTCTGACTGGGATAAATTGCTGATAATTGCAGACACAGCTGGGGACAGGAAGTGCATTGCAAACACATGCAAACTCATCATACACCAGAGCTAATAGAAGAGTAGAAATTGTTCTTTTAAAATTTTTAAGCCAAAGTGTCAAAGAGTTACATAATGAATAATCCTCATGGCTGGGGACAATTGTATTCCAAGTGGAACTGTAGTTTTGAGATTAAATGGTATAAAATAGTTCTAAATGGTTGCTGTTGAAACAAAACAAACTTTAAGGTAAGCTTGTGGTGAGAGGTATGGTATATGGAAGTTGCCATATTTGCCAAACAAATCATGAGATCATGAGTGCCAGGTGGTGCCACACTAGTAAAAACATAGTGATAATTTACATTACCAATATTTTATTACACACTAACCTGACACCCATCCTCACTTGAACGCCCCCTCCCCCTTCCTAGTGCCTAAAACGAACCCCTCTCACCCACCTAATGCCTAAAACTAACCCCTCTCACCCACCTAATGCCTAACGCTAACCCCTCTCACCCACCTAATGCCTAACACTAATCCCTCTCACCCACCTAATGCCTAACACTAACTCCTCTCACCCACCTAATGCCTAACACTAAATAATCCCTCTCACCCACGTAATGCCTAACACTAACCCCTCTCACCCACCTAATGCCTAACACTAACCCCACTCACCCACCTAATGCCTAACACTAACCTCTCTCACGCACCTAATGCCTAACACTAACCCCTCTCACCCACCTGATGCCTAACACTAACCCCTCTTACCCACCTAATGCCTAACACTAACCCCTCTCACCCACCTAATGCCTAACACTAACCCCTCTCACCCACCTAATGCCTAACACTAACCCCTCTCACCCACCTATTGCCTAACACTAACCCCTCTCACCCACCTGATGCCTAACGCTAACCCCTCTCACCCACCTAATGCCTAACACTAACCCCTCTCACCCACCTAATGCCTAACACTAACCTCTCTCACCCACCTAATGCCTAACACTAACCCCTCTCACCAGGCCTGGATTTACATCACAAGGGCCTATAGGCACAGATATTCCAGCCTCCTAGACTTCGCGCTCCATGAACCTACAAGCCCCACCAAACTGCACTGCTAGTGTGCTGGCTGGCCCAGATTTCACTCCCCCCCCCCCCCCTTCTTCCCCTGCTCACCGTAGGTAGCCACAGGTGCCCCTTAGTATTTGGTAACAAGAAGTACCCTCAATATTAAGTAGCTTGAGGTGCTCCCAAGTATTAGGTAGCTAGAGTTGCCCCTGACTGAACGGATATCTCATCAGTGGAATGCATAGAGCCAGATGAATAACCTCTCATTTATGCTCTGCTCAGAACTCTGCATAGGGAAGGAGGGAGGCACTGGAGGAGGGGAGTGAGACGCCTTTCCATCATCAGGCGCTTGTAGGCACATGCCTACAGTGCCTTATGGTAAATCCGGCCCTGCCTCTCACCCACCTAATGCCTAACACTAACCCCTCTCACCCACCTAATGCCTAACGCTAACCCCTCTCACCCACCTGATGCCTAACGCTAACCACTCTCACCCACCTAAAGCCTAACACTAACCCCTCTCACCCACCTAATGTCTAACACTAATCCCTCTCACCCACGTAATGCCTAACACTAACCCCTCTTACCCACCTAATGCCTAACACTAACCCCTCTCACCCACCTAATGCCTAACTCTAACCCCTCTCACGCACCTAATGCCTAACACTAACCCCTCTCACCCACCTGATGCCTAACACTAGCTTCTCTCACTCACCTAATGCCTAACACTAACCTCTCTCAACCACCTAATGCCTAACACTAACCCCTCTCACCCACCTAATGCCTAACACTAACCCCTCTCACCCACCTAATGCCTAACACTAACCCCTATCACCCACCTAATGCCTAACACTAACCCCTCTCACCCACCTAATGCCTAACACTAACCCCTCTCACTCACCTAATGCCTAGCACTACTCACCTAATGCCTAACACTAACCCCTCTCACCCACCTAATGCCTAACACTAACCCCTCTCACCCACCTAATGCCTAACACTAACCCCTCTCACCCACCTAATGCCTAATACTAACCCCTCTCACCCACCTAATGCCTAACACTAACCCCTCTCACCCACCTAATGCCTAACATGAACCCCTCTCACCCACCTAATGCCTAACACTAACCTCTCTCATCCACCTAATGCCTAACACTAACCCCTCTCACCCACCTAATGCCTAACACTAACCCCTCTCACCCACATAATGCCTAACACTAACCTCTCACCCACCTAATGCCTAACACTAACCCCTCTCACCCACCTAATGCCTAACACTAACCACTGTCACCCACCTAATGCCTAACACTAACCCCTCTCACCCACCAAATGCCTAACACTAACCACTCTCAACCACCTAATGCCTAACACTAACCCCTCTCACTCACCTAATGCCTAACACTAACCCCTCTCACCTACCTAATGCCTAACACGAACCCCTCTCACCCACCTAATGCCTCACACTAACCCCTCTCACCCACCTAATGCTTAACACTAACCCCTCTCACCCACCTAATGCCTAACACTAACCCCTCTCACCCACCTAATGCCTAACACTAACCCCTCTCACCCACCTAATGCCTAACACAAACCCCTCTCACCCACCTAATCCCTAACACTAACCCCTCTCACCCACCTAATGCCTAACACTAACCCCTCTCACCCACCTAATGCCTAACACTAACCTCTCTCACGCACCTAATGCCTAACACTAACCCCTCTCACCCACCTAATGCCTAACACTAACCCCTCTCACCCACCTAATGCCTAACACTAACCCCTCTCACCCACATAATACCTAACACTAACCTCTCACCCACCTAATGCCTAACACTAACCCCTCTCACCCACCTAATGCCTAACACTAACCCCTCTCACCCACCTAATGCCTCACACTAACCCCTCTCACCCACCTAATGCCTCACACTAACCCCTCTCACCCACCTAATGCCTAACACTAACCCCTCTCACCCACCTAATGCCTCACACTAACCCCTCTCACCCACCTAATGCTTAACACTAACCCCTCTCACCCACCTAATGCCTAACACTAACCCCTCTCACCCACCTAATGCCTAACACTAACCCCTCTCACCCACCTAATGCCTAACACTAACCCCTCTCACCCACCTAATGCCTAACACTAACCCCTCTCACTCACCTAATGCCTAACACTAACCCCTCTCACCTACCTAATGCCTAACACTAACCCCTCTCACCCACCTAATGCCTCACACTAACCACTCTCACCCACCTAATGCTTAACACTAACCCCTCTCACCCACCTAATGCCTAACACTAACCCCTCTCACCCACCTAATGCCTAACACTAACCCCTCTCACCCACCTAATGCCTAACACAAACCCCTCTTACCCACCTAATCCCTAACACTAACCCCTCTCACCCACCTAATGCCTAACACTAACCCCTCTCACCCACCTAATGCCTAACACTAACCACTCTCACCCACCTAATGCCTAACACGAACCCCTCTCACCCACCTAATGCCTAACACTAACCCCTCTCACCCACCTAATGCCTAACACTAACCACTCTCACCCACCTAATGCCTAACACTAACCTCTCTCACGCACCTAATGCCTAACACTAACCCCTCTCACCCACCTAATGCCTAACACTAACCCCTCTCACCCACCTAATGCCTAACACTAACCCCTCTCACCCACATAATACCTAACACTAACCTCTCACCCACCTAATGCCTAACACTAACCCCTCTCACCCACCTAATGCCTAACACTAACCCCTCTCACCCACCTAATGCCTCACACTAACCCCTCTCACCCACCTAATGCCTCACACTAACCCCTCTTACCCACCTAATGCCTAACACTAACCCCTCTCACCCACCTAATGCCTCACACTAACCCCTCTCACCCACATAATGCTTAACACTAACCCCTCTCACCCACCTAATGCCTAACACTAACCCCTCTCACCCACCTAATGCCTAACACTAACCCCTCTCACCCACCTAATGCCTAACACTAACCCCTCTCACCCACCTAATGCCTAACACAAACCCCTCTCACCCACCTAATCCCTAACACTAACCCCTCTCACCCACCTAATCCCTAACACTAACCCCTCTCACCCACCTAATGCCTCACACTAACCCCTCTCACCCACCTAATGCCTAACACTAACCCCTCTCACCCACCTAATGCCTAACACTAACCCCTCTCACCCACCTAATGCCTAACACTAACCCCTCTCACCCACATAATACCTAACACTAACCTCTCACCCACCTAATGCCTAACACTAACCCCTCTCACCCACCTAATGCCTAACACTAACCCCTCTCACCCACCTAATGCCTCACACTAACCCCTCTCACCCACCTAATGCCTCACACTAACCCCTCTCACCCACCTAATGCCTAACACTAACCCCTCTCACCCACCTAATGCCTCACACTAACCCCTCTCACCCACCTAATGCTTAACACTAACCCCTCTCACCCACCTAATGCCTAACACTAACCCCTCTCACCCACCTAATGCCTAACACTAACCCCTCTCACCCACCTAATGCCTAACACTAATCCCTCTCACCCACCTAATGCCTAACACAAACCCCTCTCACCCACCTAATCCCTAACACTAACCCCTCTCACCCACCTAATGCCTAACATTAACCCCTCTCACCCACCTAATGCCTAACACTAACCACTCTCACCCACCTAATGCCTAACACGAACCCCTCTCACCCACCTAATCCCTAACACTAACCCCTCTCACCCACCTAATGCCTAACACTAACCCCTCTCACCCACCTAATGCCTAACACTAACCACTCTCACCCACCTAATGCTTAACACTAACCTCTCTCACGCACCTAATGCCTAACACTAACCCCTCTCACCCACCTAATGCCTAACACTAACCCCTCTCACCCACCTAATGCCTAACACTAACCCCTTCTCACCCACATAATACCTAACACTAACCCCTCTCACCCACCTAATGCCTAACACTAACCCCTCTCACCCACCTAATGCCTAACACTAACCCCTCTCACCCACCTAATGCCTAACACTAACCCCTCTCATCCACATAATACCTAACACTAACCTCTCACCCACCTAATGCCTAACACTAACCACTCTCACCCACCTAATGCCTAACACTAACCTCTCTCACGCACCTAATGCCTAACACTAACCCCTCTCACCCACCTAATGCCTAACTGTAACCCCTCTCACGCACCTAATGCCTAACACTAACCCCTCTCACCCACCTGATGCCTAACACTAACCCCTCTCACTCACCTAATGCCTAACACTAACCTCTCTCACCCGCCTAATGCCTAACACTAACCCCTCTTACCCACCTGATGCCTAACACTAACCCCTCTTACCCACCTGATGCCCAACACTAACCCCTCTCACCCACCTAATGCCTAACACTAACCCCTCTCACCCACCTAATGCCTAACACTAACCCCTCTCACCCACCTAATGCCTAACTCTAACCCCTCTCACGCACCTAATGCCTAACACTAACCCCTCTCACCCACCTGATGCCTAACACTAACCCCTCTCACTCACCTAATGCCTAACACTAACCTCTCTCACCCGCCTAATGCCTAACGCTAACCCCTCTCACCCACCTAATGCCTAACACTAACCTCTCTCACCCACCTAATGCCTAACACTAACCTCTCTCACGCACCTAATGCCTAACACTAACCCCTCTTACCCACCTGATGCCTAACACTAACCCCTCTTACCCACCTGATGCCCAACACTAACCCCTCTCACCCACCTAATGCCTAACACTAACCCCTCTCACCCACCTAATGCCTAACACTAACCCCTCTCACCCACCTAATGCCTAACACTAACCCCTCTCACCCACCTAAAGCCTATAGGTGGCCATACATTGATAGATTTGCAGCAGATTTGACCATCGGATAGATTTCTGTCAGATGCCTGTCAGGTCGAATCTAACAGAAATCTATCCGATGTGTGCCACACACTAGGGACAAATTTTCAATAGATTTCAGAATGAAATCTATTGGAAATCTATTGAACATCGATCTAAAGGTGGCCATACACTTATAGATTTGCAGAAGATTCAACCAAACAGATTTTAAATAGATTTCAGAATGAAATATATTGGAAATGGATCTAAATGCATTATTGAACCATTACATCCAATGCAACTCTACGGGCCATTGATCTTCTGCCAGCAGCAGATCGATCTAGATTTTCCATCCTGTCAGATATTTCAAATTGATCGAAATCGATAGAAATCGGCCGCAAATCGATCGATAAATTTGATATATATTTTTCTATAGAATCGTTCAATGGCTGAAATCAACCAGTGTATGGTACCCTTTAAGGCATTACTGCACCATCAGATTCAATGCAACTCTATGGGAAGATTAACCAAGATGCCTGAGGCTGTCACTCCCCAGGTGACCATTAAACAAAGTGGCCGGGGTAGCAAAGGTTTAGAGGTCCCGGCAGACATTAGACATCAATCTATGATGTCGAGAAAAGAAACATCTGCGCTCACAGTCTCCCAATTCCATGACTATGAGGCAGGGAATAATGCACATTGCATTAGTCTAGTCTCCGGGACATTCTTAAAGAGGAACTGCAGTGAAAATAACATAATGAATTATATTTGTTTATTGTTTACAATATTTATTTATAAATTATTTAGTCAGTGTTTGCCCATTGTAAAGCCTTTCCTCTCCCGGATTTACATTCTGACATTTATCACATGTGGCGACATCTTTAGTCCTAACAATTCTATCAATAAGCAGCGCTCAGGGCCTCTAATCATAGAACACAACTGTGTGACCTTATGTGAATTGACAAGCAGTCCCGAGTCCACGTTTATCAATGTTGCAAGTATCCAGGTTCCTTCGCCAGTTGTTCGTATAGGGCCAACGCATTACATGCAAGAAGAGAGAAAAAAAGAGACCAATAGCGTAACTCCGTCACAAACCAGGATCCACCACCACAGTATATACTAGTGGTCAGCCGACCGTGGGATTACTGTTACAATTGCACCTCTGGTGAGCACCCTGACACTCCCCCAAAATGTCCGCACTCACCCCGTCAACCTCCAAAGAGCTTTAGTCCTGCCAGGTGATCTCTACGGAATGTTCGTTACTGAGAGTTCTATGCACAGACAGAGATACTGCTTGCTTGCCAGTTGGAAAAAGCCACTATTTCCCACAATGCAACGAGGTTCACAGACAGCACACTGTCAGAACCCTGGTGCTGACATCACACTGTGGGAGGGGTTTCACCACAATATCAGCCGTACAGACCCCCCTGATGATCCTTTTGAGAAAATATAAAGATTTCAGGTGGGAACGGGGGGATCAGCTACTGATCGGGAAGCAGTTCAATCTTGAGTTAAAGTTCCTCTGTAATGTGTATTCTGTAGAATCCAGAGGAAGCAGCCTGCTAATGAGGACATTTCTTGTTTAGTTATTCGGCTGGCGTTGGGAAGCTGTTTTCAGCACCTAAAATGATGCATAACTGACACATCACTCTGTGAAAAGAAAAACGCACTCCAAGGTGTGATTGAATGCTGGTGCAGGACTCCAAGGCTGCTCAGAACACAAATAGGAAAGGAGGAGTCCGCACACAGACTTGCATACCTCCCAACTTTGTCAGATGAGAAAGAGGGACATTTAAGCCACGCCCCTGCCACACCCCTGATCATGCCCCCGTCACACCCCTAGTCTCGCATACCACAGATTTTATAAGAAAAATATGTTGTTTTATAATACAAACCACACTGGTCCTTTCTATCCTGGTTCATTTTCCTTCATATTAACATTTGAAAATTAGTAATAAATCAATTTAAAGGATGGGAATAAAGTTTAGAGTCAAACAAACACATTTTTAGTAGAGAAATATATATATATATTTACATAAAAAGAGGGATAAAGTCATGAAAGAGGGACAAATGAGGAGGGAAGAGGGACAGAGCTCCCAAAGAGGGACAGAGCTCCCAAAGAGGGACTGTCCCTCCAAAAGAGGAACAGTTGGGAGCTATGGACTTGCTGTAACACTGTTTAGCAATTTATTGTCCCATCACACACACATGCAATTGTGATCTGACCAATAGGTCCTGTCAAGAGGCCCCCTTTGTCAAGGTACATGTTTTTCTGCCTATTCCTTGACAAAGTGGACCTCTTGCAGGCCCCGAAACGATCGTCGGCCAATTGGTCAGATCAGAATTGCATGTGTGAGTGATGGGACAATAAATTGCTAGCTATCCAGTGTTTCAGCGAGTCATCTACTAATGATTGGGCGGGAAATTGCTGGATCCTGCAAACTTGGTCTGGTTTTATTTAAAAGCCTGGCCCCTTGTTGTAACTCTTTCTATCCCACACGTGCTTCTATTTGTTTTTTGTTGTTAGAGCCATCCCTATGGGAACTTCGGTGACTTGCTTAATGTATACTTAAAGTGAAAGGCATACAGTGGCTGCCATATTTATTTCCTTTTAAACAATACCAGTTGCCTGGCAGTCCTGCTGTTCTCTTTAGCTGCATTAGTGGCTGAATCACACACCTAAAACAACCATGCAGCTGATCCAGTCTGACTTCAGTCAGAGCACCAGATCTGCATGCAGGTTCATTGTCTATGGCCAAAAGTATTAGAGGCAGAGGTTTAGCAGGACAGCCAGGCAATCTGCATTGTTTAAAAGTTAATAAATATGACAGCCTCCGTATACTTCATGTGTGCTTTAAAGGAAACATCCAAGAGAAAAAAAAAAAGATCAACTTACCCGAGGCTTCCTCCAGCCCTTGTCAGCCGATATGTTCCTCGCCACAGCTCCGTTGTCCTGGGGTCCCCTTGCCAGGTCGCCATCCTCTGCACCTGTGCGAGCGCACGGCTGCGCCACTCGCGCTCCAGTGGCCGGGAGCGTTCTGTGCAGAACGCTAAGGGCCACATGAGCGCGATCCCGAGCGGCGTGGCTGCGTGCTTGTGCAGACACAGTATATACTGACATGGCGAGGTCGGAATCTGCAGCAGAGGGGACTCTGGGACACTGGAGCTGCGGCGAGGGACAGATGGGCTGCCAGGGGCTGGAGGAAGCCCCGGCTAAGAAGATCTTGTTTTTTTTTGCTTCCTCGCATCTGTCCTTTAAGCCACTGATATTTATCTACATTCATTGCTAGCAATTTAGCCCAGTACTCACCTGCCTACTTAGAAGAGATGGTCAATGAGAGGCTAAGCATTCAAACTTGCATGACAATGTGGGCATTTCAGCTGCATAATAAAGAGAGAGAGGAGCAGGTGGTGTTCTAGGGGAACATGTTGAGGAGAAGCTTTATTCTATGATTATGATATTCCACAGCCTTCCCATAATATACAGGTATCTACATATGGGAGCAAATCAGGCAGCACTGCCACGTCACACACGTTTCCCATTCCTTTACAAGACGTATTTGTTCTCTGTTTAGTGTTAAACTTTTAGCAGTTTCAAACAAGATATTTCATTTGAAAACTGTTCTTCAATTTAAAGAGGAACTCCAGTGAAAATAAGGTAATAAAAAAGTGCTTTGTTTTTACAATAATTACGTATACATGATTTAGTCAGTGTTTGCCCTGTGTAAAATCTCTCCTCTCCCTGATTTACATTCTGACATTTATCACATGGTGACATTTTTACTGCTGACAGGTGATGTCAGTGGAAGGAGATGCTGCTTGCTTTTTTTTGACAGTTGGAAACAGCTATTTCCCACAATGCAACGAGGTTCACAGACAGGATACTTTTAGGACCATGGTTCTGACATCGCACTGTGGGAGTGGTTTCACCACAAAATTAGCCATACAGACCCCCCTGAGGATCCATTTGAGAAAAGGAAAAGATTTCTCATGAGAAAGGGGGTATCAGCTACTGATTGGGATGAAGTTCAATACTTGGTTACGGTTTCTCTTTAAACCTCTGCTGGCAAATCTCGCTTGGCTGCCTAGTGCCATCGGCACCAGGTTGACCCAACGGGCTGTATAAGTTATGTACCTGCCCTGACCGTGCTTGGCAGACCAGGCATCCGTGGTCAGATGGACCCTTGACCCAACGCGGTGTGCCAGAGATGACACCACTTGCCTTTCTACTTCCCGGTACAGTTTGGGTATCGCCTTTTTAGAGAAATAATTGCGGCCTGGTATCTTCCACTGCGGTGTCCCAATGGCCACAAATTTTCGGAAGGCCTCAGAGTCCACCAACTGGTATGGTAACAGCTGGCGGGATAACAGATCCACCAAGCCAGCTGTCAGACGCTGGGCAAGGGGGTGACTGGCAGACATTGGCATCTTCTGTTCAAAGATTTCCCTCACGGACACCTGGCTACTGCTGTGGGCAGAGGAGCAGGAGCCGCTTAAGGTGAGATGCGGAGTGGAGGAGGTTGGCTGTGATTGTGAAGGTGCAAGGGAGAAAGCAGCTGAAGAAGATGATGCACCTAAAGGAGGAAGAGGAGAAGGAGGGTGGCTTTGCTTTTGTGTGCTGCTTTTGCTCAGGTGGTCTTCCCATTGCAGTTTGTGCCTTTTCTGCATGTGCCTTCGTAACAGCAGTTGTCCCTACGTGGGTGTTGACCTTTCCATGGCTCAATTTTTGGTGGCAGAGAGTACAGATGGCATTACTCTGATCTTTGGTATACACACTAAAAAATTCCACACCGCTGAGCTACCCTGGGGTGTGGGCACTATGGTGGTGTTAGCAGCTGACGTCGAAGGGCATGTTGGCTGGCTGTCCATAGGTGGCGATACATGGCGCTGGATGCTGCCACCAGGTGTTTCTGATGATGAGTTCCCCCTGCTTCTTTCAGCAACTCGTCTCATCCTACTCCTCTCTGACTCCCCCTCTGAACTGTCCCCTTGGTCATCTTGTCTCTTAGGATCCCACGTGGCATCCGCATCATCATAATCATCATAATCATCCTCCCCAGCTTCACTTGTATCAAACACCTCCAAAACTGCACCAACAGCAGGTACTTAATCATCCTCCTCCTCACACGTTACGTCCATAGTGTCGCCTAATTCAGACATATGAGGTGGTGTAACTTGCTTAGCACTTTCATTTTGTTGTAATCAAATCAGTGATTTCCCCACCAAATAACTCCTGCGAAGTGTTAAATGTAGGGGATGTGGTACTTGGAGTAGCGCTGGTGGCTGCGGAAGATGAGGTGTTCTGTGTTAAATAGTCAACCACGTCCTGACAATCTTGGGAGTTGATGGGACGTGCCTTCTTCTGAGCACTGTACTTTGGTCTAGAGCCGCACGCAATCACGTCAGCACGACCTCGAACAGACCTGCCGGGTGGCCTGCCTCTGGGTCTGCCTCTGCCTGTTGTTTTGTCCATATTGGGGGGATGAAGTGAAAGGCATGCACTGACTTGACTAATACAATGTGCAGTCACACAGGTGCAGTGAAAGGTATGCAGTGACTGGTATTACAATACAATGTGCAGCTGTCACACAGGTGCAGTTAACAGGTATGCACAGTATACTAAACAGCGTGCGGTCACACAGGTGCAGTAAACAGGTATGCAGGGATTGGTATTACAAATGTGCAGCTGTCACACACAGGTACCGTGAACAGGTGCAGTGAGTGGTGGTATATTACACTGCTTGCGGTCACGTAGGTGCACTGAACAGGTTACAGGTATGTACTGCAGTGATTGGTATTACAAATGTGCAGCTGCCTGTCACACAAACACAGGTACCGTGAACAGGTGCAATGACTGGTGGTATTAACAATGCGTGCACTCACGTAGGTAGGTAGGTGCACTGAACAGTGAACAGGTGCAGTGATTGGGATTACAAATGTGCAGCTGCCTGTCACACACACAGGTAGTCACTGAATGTGGTGAGGCTGGCCGTGGCACAGTAGGAATTACCACCAAGGGGCCAAAGGCCAGCTGCGACTGACTGACAGGGCTGTATGTAATGCAAGTGGGCCACAAAAAAAAATAATAATCACAAGAACAAGATTAGCTCTCAAAAGAGCTGTTGTGGGGTGTTTTTTTTAGCAATAGGAATCAGCAAGGAGCTAGCTAACAAGCCTACAAGAGCCTAACTAAGCTTTCCCTATAGCTCTCTCTGCAGCAGCTCTCCCTTCTCTTATTACTGCAGGCACACGAGTGAGTCCAATGCCTGATGCTGCCTGCCTTTTATAAGGGGGGTGGGGCTCCAGGAAGGAGTGTAGCCTGATTGGCTACAATGTGCCTGCTGACTGTGATGTAGAGGGTCAAAGTTGACCCTAATGATGTAGTATAGGGGCGGACCGAACTTCCGAAAAAGTTTGCGGTTCTCCGGGATCGCGAACCATGGAAGTTCGCTGGCGAACCGTTCGGGCCATCTCTACTTCCTAGTATAGACCTCAGTGGGAGTGTCTGAAGACTCTCGGAGGAGAGCGAGTAATGAATACACAAATAGCAAGAGGAGAAAAAAAGAGTGAGGGAGGAAATTATGTCAGGATTAGCTTCATTCAAAATGTAACCAAGATGGAAACTGTCTAGAATAGGATTCTCTGCTTTTCCTTTATAAAATGCTCAGGAATCATAACGTGGACAGTGCAATACATCTGTTATGTACGTAGAACTAGTATTTAATTACTGTTTATATGTGTTTTTTATTTCGAGGTTAGCATGGGAGTCACTTGTTCTTTAAAGTGAACCAGAGACGAAGCACCCTCATGTATTTTACCATATGTATCAGTGGGAACATTAGAGAAAACACCCACCTTGCTTTCTGTTTCATTCTGCACTGCACAGCTTGTTTCTTATCAGACCTGATAAGATCCCTGACTGAGCATTCAGTCTGGCTTTCCTCAGGAATATTTATAGCTCAGTTTGTGTTCTCTCATGTTTTTCCGTTTCAAGGGTGTTTATTGTGTAAGAAACAAGTTCACAGTAATAGCATACAGACATTATCAATATATCCCCCTTAGGGGAATGCATAACAAGATATCTACAGAAAAAATATGAGAGTAATAAAACATTCTAATACACATCAGAACTGTTTTTCCAAGTCCAAACCTGCCCCCTGCTGGCTCTGCTCAGGAATCATTATAGCTGAGTCATTATAGCAAAGCCAGACTGAATGCTTAGTCGGGGATTTTATCAGGTCTGATAAGAAACAATCTGTGCAGTGCAGAATGAAACAGAAAGCATGGTAGGTGTTTTCTCTAATGTTCCCACTGATCTATATGGTAAAATACATGAGGGTGCCTCGTCTCTGGTTCACTTTAAAGAGAACCTGAGATGGCAAATTTTCATTAAAAAAAACACACTACGTGATCCGTGGGGCTTGCTGGATCAGGTAGCCGCAATAAGTCTGAGGAAAGGTTTAACTCGCTAAAACAGTAGGGCTCACCCTGCCAAAGGCTTGCAATCTAAAGGGAAGGGGACAACACCAGTGCTATCCTATGAGAAGTTACTGAAAGACGTTTCAATTACTGTAGATTGTTTGCAAAGAATCTACATCTGCATATGTGAGATTGTTATGTGATCTACTTGAAAATATCCTTATTGGTTTAAACTAGGGGGAACCTATGGCTGGCTAACCTATACTGGGGCACCTATACCTTGCTGACCTATACAGGGGCACCTGTAGCTGGCTAACCTATACTGGGAGCACCTATGTCTGGCTAACCTTTACTGGGGCGCCTATGACTGGTTAACCTATACTGGGGACACCTATGGTTGGCTAACTTGTACTGGGGTACCTATGGCTGGCTAACCTATATATTAGGGGCACCTATGGCTGGCTAACTTATACTGGAGGCACCTATGGCTGGCTAACTTATACTGGAGGCACCTATGGCTGGCTTACCTATGCTAGGATACATGTAGCTTGCTGACCTATACTGAGGCACCTATGGCTGGCTAACCTTCACTGGGGCACCTGTAGCTCGCTACCTATACTGGGGGCTAAATATTGCATCATAAATAATGTTTGTGAGCCCACAGGGGAGGGGGGAGTGCAATTTTTACACCCTCTCCCTGGGAGCAATTTAGCCTAGAAACTGTCCTGACCCAAAGGACATCCATTTTTGATTGGCCAGTCATGCTCTTCCAAGCATTCTGCACATGCACAGTTACAAGTCTACAGGAGCGTGATTGAGGAGGCTGGCAGCCAGTACAGCACATGTGCCGTAGTGCGGACTTTAATTGGGGTGACAGCAGAACAAGGAAGAGGGGGGGGCACAGAGGACACTAAGGAACCTACAAGACTACAGCAGGCTGGAAGAAGCACCAGGCAAGTAAAAATCAACTTTCCCCCCCTGGTTCTGGTGAGCTTTAAGGATATATATGAGGTACTGATTTCAGCTGGACATCGTCTATGCGATACTAAAAATTGCAGTTTGCATGTAAATTCAGGGTCGGACTGGGACACTGGGGGCCCACCAAAGAAATTTCAACCTGGGGCCCACACATCCCATGATTGTGGTGAAAAAAGGGCGTGATCATGCACCGGAAGGTGGGCGACATTGTAATTCAGAGACACTGCTGCCCAGCAAAACTTTGCATAGAGTCTTCTCCTTCAATATAAAGTAATGTCCTACTTTGCAGAGGTTGCGACCGCAGAGGTTGCAGAGGTTGCGACCGCATCGGGGCCCTTGGGCCAAAGGGGCCCCGAAGGGCCCTCCCTCAACTACAGTATTACCTCTCTATTGGTCCTGTGCTCAAAATAATCACTTCTATAGATACTTTGAACAGTGGTAATCATTAACAAGCTATTTCCCATCCCCTTCTTGCACCTCTGACACTGTGGTTGCCATTGGCAGGTTTTGGTGCGTCGTATCAATTGTTATGTATTGAGTGCTTGGGGGGCCCCATTGTAAAATTTGCATCGAGGCCTACAGCTCCTTAGCTACGCCACTGCTCTCAGTATGAGTGATTACAGCACTGAGAAGAGAATTTTTGTGCTGCAGGCAGCAATTGGAGCTCTATCAGACAAGGAGGGGGGCCCACCAGAGACCTGGAGGCAGGGCCCACCGAGGGAAAAAACTGTACTACTGTGGCCCAGTCCGACCCTGTGTAAATTGTATGCAAAATGTTTGCAGACTGGAACAGATTCATCAAAATTGGTAAGGAGCGCAGGAGAGAAGTCTATAGACCCCTTAGAGATTTGTTTTGTTGCCCTTTAGCGGGACTACTACGATCACTAAGAGTTGCATCGTATTCCAGCCCTTCTAGGACAAAATCCTAGGAGATAACTGTTAACGTATATCACTAACAATTCTGGGTTGAGTTGCGTCGAGTTTCATCCTGTTGCGCCCCATTTAAAAAAGCATGCCGCAACGCAACTACCATGACATACTTTATTGAATTATAATATTACTAGGTTGACCTAAGCCCGTTAAAAAACGGGCTCCAGGCCTCTTCACGCGCCACCGCCGCGTGCATGCCCACCCACGCGCTCGCCTGCAACCTCCACGCGCGCTCGCCCCTACACCCGCCGGTTTAAAGTACAGGTGTACTTTAACCTTCCTGGCGGTAAGCCCGAGCTGAGCTCGGGCTATGCCGCCGGAAGGCACCACTCAGGCCCCGCTGGGCCGATTTGCATAATTTTTTTTTTGCTGCACGCAGCTAGCACTTTGCTAGCTGCGTGCAGTGCCCGATCGCCGCCGCTACCCGCCGATCCGCCGCTATCCGTCGCGCCGCAGCCGCCCCCCCCCCCCCCAGACCCCGTGCGCTGCCTGGCCAATCAGTGCCAGGCAGCTCTATGGGGTGGATAGGAATCCCCTTTGACGTCACGACGTCGATGACGTCGGTGACGTCATCCCGCCCCGTCGCCATGGCGACGGGGGAAGCCCTCCAGGAGATCCCGTTCTTTGAACGGGATCTCCTGATCACCGATCGCCGGCGGCGATCGGAGGGGCTGGCGGGATGCCGCTGAGCAGCGGCTATCATGTAGCGAGACTTTGTCTCGCTACATAAAAAAAAAAAAAATTTAAAAAAAAAGATTTGCTGCCCCCTGGCGATTTTTTAGCAAACCGCCAGGAGGGTTAAACCAGAGGTCCCCAACCTGGGGGCCGCGGCGATTCTGGCCTTTCTCCCTCTCCCTGTGGTAACTGTACTAGCTATACTGGGCTAACTGTACTTGCTATACTGTGGTAACTGTACTAGCTATGCTGGGGTAACTATACTAACTATATTGGAGTAACTATACTACCTAACTATACTGGGGCAACTATAGTCCTTTATACAGGGGCAACTGTGTTAGCTACCTATACTGAGGGCAACTATACCTAGATACCTACTTACCTATACACTACACTTAAAATCTGGGAAAAAAGGGGGGTGCTGCCGCCACCACTAACCAGCCCCCCCCCCCCCCCCCCCCCCCAAGGGGGCCCCGGAGAAAATTTTGGTCAGGATAGTGGGCCCCGGGCTCAAAAAGGTTGGGGACCCCTGCTTTAAACAACCAAGAAACAGTAAGAGACAGATTTCAGATAAGGTTTTACAGCATGAAAGTTCAAATGGTCATTAGTAGGGATGCTCAAATCCGAACTTGGATGAAATCCAGATAGTTGTTATCCGGATTTCATCCTGTTAAATCAAATCACCTGTGTGGGTTGGGTGGGGGGGGGGGGGGTAATCTTACCTATCTGAAGTCTTCTCAGGTCCGTCCCTCGGAGCCTCCAGCGATGCGGTCCAAGCGGCGGTCACGTGAGTACAAACACTTCCTCCTTCCGGATTGCCGGAGGAAGTATTTGGAGTCACGTGACGCGCTTGGACCGCATCGTGGGAGGTTCCGAGGGACGGACCTAAGAAGACATCAGATAGGTAAGATTAACCCCCGCCCACCCCGCACAGGTGATTTGATTTAACAGGATGAAATCCGGATAACAACTATCTGGATTTCATCCAAGGTCGGATTTGAGCATCACTGGTCATTAGCTCTTCTCTGCTTTATAGTTTGAAATACAGAGTGGTCTTTGTAAACTGCAAATATGACACAACGATGCAGTGTTGTAAAAAATAAAGTTGTTTAACTGAAAATAAAAACCAAGAGATACTTTTCTTTGTGACTAATATTCTATTCGTTATCTGTACTACACATACAATTCATTATATCATAAGGGGTTTTTTTTTGCTTCAGGTTTTAAGAAGAACTTGAAGGCAGGGAACACACAAGTCTTTCAGTTTACTGCGCGCATTTTTCGGCGTATACATTTTCTGCACACCAAGTGTGTTTCTATGCAGGAAAACGTGCACGTTTTTTTCACAGCAGCTATTGTAATTGATACAGAAAACGGACAAAATCTGCAGAATCATGACGCAGAATTTACTCATAACGCAGAATGTCAGGTTTTTTTCTGTGCGCCAAAAACACAGCAAGTGTGAACTAGCCCATTGATTAACATGAGTTCTCAGTTTTTCTGTGCAGAAAACATGCACAAAAACAGTCTAGTGTGTTCCCTGCCTAAGCCTTCACAGTCATAATATTATATTTGTACTGTGTGATATTACAGCACTTATTTATAATTATAATTTAAGGCCTGTATATGCTTCCAGTAATGATCGTACAAAACGATTATTCCTTATTATTATTCAGTTGCTATTCAGTCATGTCTGACTCTAAAGCTATGTTTCCATTAGCGGCCGCACGCGGCTGCGAGACGTGCAACAGCACTTCCTAGCCTGCAGGTACGCAGACAAATGCCAGAAGCCGTGCATGGATGGGATTCTCTGCCTCCCGCAAGGAAGCGAATGGCAATGTTGGCCGAATGGCTAAGGCAAGCGGTTCGGCCGGCGGCACCATTATTTCTTATGGCAGAGTTTCCCTGTGCGATTTGCCTTCAGGGAAACGGACCCTTAACCTGCCTGGCGTTCTGATTCCCGCGGCCGTTTTTGCACATTTTTTTTTTATCATGTAGCTAGCCTAGCGCTAGCTACGTGATTCCCCCCTCCCTGCGGCATCCCTCCCACCCCTCCGATCGCCGCCGGCGCAAAGACCCGTCAGGAAATCCCATTCTGAACGGGATTTCCTTGAGGGCTTCCCCCGCCGCCATGGCGATGAATGTCGTGAAGTCATCGACGTCATCAATGTCGTGACTTCACAGGGAGTCCCGATCCACCCCTCGTCCAGAATACCAGGGAGGTTAACAACCCCATGGACCACGGCACTCCAGGCCCCTCTATCCTCTACTGCCTCTAAAAGCTGGTCCAAGCTCATGCTTGTTGCTTCCTAGATACTAAATAACAGCCTTTCTCAGACCTTTTAACCTGGAGGAACCCTGGAAATATTTTTTGGATCTCAAGGAACCCCTGCATTTATTTTGCAGGAGTCATGGACTTTAAAAGTAGGCGTGGCTGTTTATTTCACTACCCCCTATTACAGTGCCGCTCGTTATACTGTCTCCTTATTCTAGTGCATTTTATAATGTGCTCATTATTATTTTGACCCCCAATTTGCTGCTTTATTTTACAATATCCCCTATTTTAGTGTGCTCTATCATACCTCCCCCACGATGAGGTAAAATGCCAAGGAACCCCTGCAGAGTACTCAAGGAACCCTAAGGTTCCAGGGAACCCTGGCTGAGAAAGCCTGCTATCAGGGGCGTAGCAATAGCGGTTGCAGAGGTTGCGACCGCATTGGGGCCCTTGGGCCAGAGGGGCACCGAAGGGCCCTCCCTCAACTACATTATTAGCTCTCTATTGGTCTTGTGCTCATAATAATCACTTCTATAGATACTTTGAATAGTGGTAATCATTAACAAACTGTTCCCCATCCCCTTCTTGCACCTCTGACACTGTAGTTGCCATTGGCAGGTTTTGCTGCGCCGTATCAATTGTTATGTATAGTGTCCTTGGGGGGCCCCAAGGTAAAACTTGCATCGGGGCCCACAGTTTCTTAGTTACGCCACTGCCTGCTATATAGCCATCTCATTCTCTGCCGTCCCCTCCTCCTTTTGCCATTGATCTTCCCCATCATCAGGGTCTTCTCCAATCAATCCTGCCTTCTCATTATGGGCCTGATCCAATTACATTTTTCTCCTAAGTTTTCTCTTAGGAACTAATTTTCATCTTCTGCTTTAAATGACTTTTCAGCATTCTGCAATTGAAAAAGTACCAAAACTAGGTGAAAAAGTACTGCCAAAATTATTCTGAGTATTTTCTTGCTTGCTGGTGGCTTAAAATGCATTTTATTGATAAGATGTGAACATATCTCCAAGGAGAAAACTTGCAGAAAATGTGAATTGCATCGGGGCCAATGTGTCCAAAGTATTTCAGCTTCATCTTCAGCATTGATCCTTCCAATTACCAGTCATAATTAATTTATTTAAGGATTGATTGATTGATTGGATCTTTTTGCCGCCCAAGGAACTCTCAAATGTCTTCTCCATCACCACAATTCAAAGGTGTAGATTCTTCTGCGCTCAGAATAATAAAAATAATGAACACAGGACCTTTGGGCCACATGGATCATTTCACTTTACTAAGCCTCACTGCACATCTCTGTTAGTAAATCACCCCGACAGATACAAATTCATCTAATTTTACTGCTGACTCGGTATAACCAAAGCGGGATCATTCACAAATCAAACCGAGGCAGCTGCCTATGGCCTGCAGAGAGTCCAGGGGCCTAGCCCGCACCAAATCTAACTTAAAAGCTAAGTGACCATCAGCGGTGGACAAAAAAAATGCTATCTTGCCTAGGGCCACATTTTCTCTTAATCTTTTTCTACATGCAACAATGTGTGAATGATCTTCCTATCTGACCAGTTACTAGGAACAGTAATGAATGTTAAAAAAAAAAACTTATATTAACGCTGTGTTCCTTTTTTTCTTTCTTTGCCAGAAAGAGTTAAATATCAGGTATGTAAGTGGCTGACTCAGTCCTGACTCAGACAGGAAGTGACTACAGTGTGACCCTTAAAACTTAAAAAGTAGATTTAAACATTAAATAAAACTGTGGAATATCTTAAAAAGTCATTTTTGGGAGAAGAAAGATAGATAGATACCAATCGTGTATTTCATTAGTTTATTTTCGCCTTGGGTGTCCTTTAATAAGTCCCACCCCAAAGACATAAATTGGGTTTGCAAATCACAGCTTCTAGCAGCTAATCAGCTGTGTCCATCTTTCAGTGATTTGCTAGCCTCAGCTTCCTACTACTGGGTGAAGCTATTTTTTTTTATTTTAGAAGCACATTTATTTCATTTTATTTCTGTTCTTAAATATATTTTCTGACTGCTCTGGATTTTTTCACGCACTATAAAAACTCACTCGAAGGTTGAGTTTCTCCCATCCAAAACTGGCGATGGTCTTTAAAATCGGAGTCAAGGCAATAGACTGTACATTTCTTCATGGCACACGATATTGCCAATTATTTAATGTTATCTTTAACTTTGTGCAGAACATGCCAACATTATAAGAATAAAATAAACTCATTTTGATTTACTGTTCTGTGGTGAGAGTATGACCTGTTTGCGTCAACAATGCATGATTTTTCTGAGCGAAGGTGTGTTTGTTGTAACCACACAATTGATGTCTCTCCAAATATACACAGAAGTATGTTTGTTTCCTATTTATATACCTATAGGTAGAGACATATTAAGAAAAGTCTATCATATTAGTAGTCTGTAAATATTTAAGAAACTCTAACATATATTTTTTTTACGGAACCCCAAAATATTTAGAAATTTGTGAGCAAATGAAAACCACAGAAAATGTGGGGAGGCTGAAACCAATATAATAAAAATACAAATGTTGAAAATTCAGAATTAAGGGGATAAAAAAAATTAAAGGGCCTTTTTGGTCTATATATATATAAATAAAATGCAGTATATACTAACATGTATCCTAAATGATTTAAAATTATAATAACAAGACAAGATAATAATAAATGATAATAGTATAAAAATAATAATTTATTGGTTGAAATAGGCATTCCTTTGAAAAAAAAAAAAAAAAGTTATGCCATATAAAATAGTAGTTGAGAAGTAGCTAGCTGCATACATTCGCTGTGTAAGGTGAAACAAATACACCGACTGGTACGCAGTGCAGCTCAATGACTATATGAGGTGCTTGGACTTTATTCGAGTAGTGAAATACCGGGCCAGACACTCTTCTCAGGAGATAATCATTCTGGGTCGCCGGGCTCTCCAACTGCTGACAAACACAGAGAGGAAAGAAAGGATTTTCCCAGAGATGTGTGTGAGAGAGGAGAGATATCGATAGGAGGAAACGGGAAGACAGGAAGGAGTAACTGAAGAGGAAAGAGAGAGGGAAGAGAAAAAATAAAGAGGAAGAGGGGATGAGAAACAGAAACAAAATGAAGAAAAAAGTATAGGGGGAAACGAGAGAAGGTAGAAAATCAGAATAGTAAAAGTACAAAAATTGCAACAGATGTCAATAAACATTATGGGGAGATAAAAAGAATGAAAGTGGAGAAAAAAAGTGTGTGTGTGTGTGTGGGGGGGGGGGGGGGGGTGGAGGAGAAAAGAAAGAAAGAAAGAAGAAGAAAGAAAGAAAGAAAGAAAGAAAGAAAGAAAGAAAGAAAGAAAGAAGAAAGACCATGGACCTTAGAGGTCTCGAGAAGTGGCACAGAATGCCATACATTTAGACAAACTATACTGCAAAGGGGAAGAGAAATGCAAGGAAAAGAGACAGGCAACAGCTGAACAGATACAGAAATTACTCTTCTAAAATCAATCTTCAGTGTTGAGGAGAGAAAATTACTCTTCTAAAATCAATCTTCAGTGTTGAGGAGAGAAGCTTGCAAAGACAAGAAGGTGTGAGGAAGTAGAAAAGAGGGGGGGGGGGGGGGGGGGATAGAAAACAACAAAAGAGAGAGAGAAAAAAGGGATGTAGGTAAAGAAGGAAAACTGGGGGAAGAGAAAGAACCAGAGGAAAGATTAAACTCTGAGAGATTAAAACAGATCAGAGGGAGGAGTAAAGTGGTAGAAAAAAAAAAAACAAGCAAGAAAGTGTAAGAGAAAGAAAGAAGGCATTTGGGACAGTCACAGGCCAGAAACAGAGAGAAAAGTAATAAAAGAGACAGAGAGGGATGGGAGTGAAAACTGCTAAAGAGGGGAGGAAGAAAGGAGAGAGTCAGAGAGAGGAAGTGGAGAGAAGGAGCGAGCTGATTCAGAGACAGGGAAGGAGTAATTAAGGATACGGACAGATGACCTGAAAAGAGGGGTTGAGGGAAAAGTCAGAAGAGTGAAAAGCGAATAGTGAAAGGAATAGGAAAATAATGCAGTGTGAAGTGGGAAGCGGGCTGAGGCAGCGTAAGGGTGGTCTTGTCTGAGCTGAAACAAGAAAGTTTAGAATTTCAACAAAAACACAAGCGGGGGAAATGCAAAGAAGGGAAGAGTGAGTGAAAAAATACAGAGGGGGAAACAAAGAAGTAGGAACTGTGGAGTGAAAAACGCACAGTCTGCCGGCTGTGAAAGGGGCATTTAGTTCATTCTCTAAACGAGCAAGCAATTGGTATCTGTCTGCCCCTCCCCCTGCCACCTGGTGAATCTCAGTCATGCCATGCCCAAAACGCCTGGCAGTGCCCGCTCAGCATGTGCTGCGTCCCCTCCCCCAGCCTTCCACAGGGCTTACAAACTTCTGTAAAGCCTGGTTTCGGGCTGAGCCAAACTGCCCGTCTGCAGCTGAGGCTGCCCATGAAACATTGATCATGCCAAGGGGGATTTGGGCAAGAGGAAGGGAGGGGGAGCACCCGAAAAATCCTTCCTGCCAATGTTGATTCTAAATGGTTTCTCTGTCTCTGTTAGTGTCTATCACAGGGGCCTGGCCTTGCACTCGCTGCTCACCCCTCTTTGTCTGTTATCCCCGACTCCACATCTTCCCCTGCCTGCTGAAATAAAAGGGGATCTTTGTGTGAAGGCCTCCCTAGCACATCTGTGAAGCCTCTACAGCACTCTGCGCTTCACCTGCGCGTCTAATCGCGGTACGGGGGCAAACAATGTGATAGGGATAAATAAACATTGCACAGGAAGAGCGTCCGAGAGTATTCCGTACTCCTCATTAAATGCGTGAGGCAGCAAAAGAATGAGGCCTCAGATAAGCCGGCCTAGGGAGACGGGCAAGATAAGCACCTAGTGTTCACTCTTATTAATATGCCCTCTAAAAAAACAACTCCTCATGCAGGAACCATAAATCCAGGTTCAAAGTCTACAGAAGAAAGTAAAGGCCTTGAGCTATGTCATTGTTTTTTTTAATTAATTTAATTGCATTCATTTGTACCGATTTAACAAGTATTAAAGGGGGAAACTCCGGGACAGTCCCACCAGGGCTGAAAAGTGCCATTCTTTAAAGTGGAACTAAACTCAGAACTTCCTCTCTGCTGTAAAAGATTTGCCACAGCATGATGACCTTTATGGGAAAAAAGCTCCATTACAATTTATGGAAATCTCCCTAAAAACCTAAAGTTTTACTTGGCTTCTTGGTTGGTGGAAGGCACTGAAAGAGTTAAGCCTCAGTGTTTACCATACGGAGAGCTGGCTAGGCAGAGCTCTCCTGCAGTCTATTCACAGCTGCTGAAAACAACTAATTTATTGATTGCCTAAACAAACACAGAAGCAAGTGAACTTTTTCAGCAACTATAAGTAGAATAAAGACTTTTCATTGTGTGCTGCCACAAAATCAAATTCCATTTACCCACTGCTCTGCGCTGCAGGGTCCAACCTGATCCTGCACTGCAAGCACTCAAATCTAATCATAATTGTTTCTGCTGTAAGGAATTTTATCTCAGTCAGCTTGACTCTATTCTGGTATGTTGCGGACAAGAAGGAAGCTTTTCATCTTCACTCCCACATTCCTGCTTCTCACTGATTGGCTTAGGGCAGTTCAGTGTGACACAATGTTGAGAAGGGAAATACACTTCCCTCCTCTGCAGAATCTGCTAAAATACGACGTATGCTGGGGTCACATGTGTTTACAAAGCAAGCTAGATATGACAGTGCAGTTTCTAGGAGAGACAAAATAGTAAGGGAGGAAATTACTTCAGGATTGGCTTCAATCAGAGGCAGTGAAGATCGAAAATGCCTGGAACAGTTTTTGCTTTATTTACTATATAAAATTCACTGAAATCAAAATGTGGACAGTACAATACATATGTTCAGGCGTGGATTTACCTAACAGGAGACTATAGGCACAGATGTCCTGGTACCTTAGACTTCACCCTCCATGACTTCACCTACAAACCCCCGCCAAACTGCATACCAAGTGTACTGGCTGCACTAACTGTCACTTCTCCATTACTTCCCTTGCCCATCATACATAGCTACAGGTGTCCCTTAGTACATGGAACATGTTGGCACTTTTTTAAATCAATAATAATAATAGTAGTATTAGGTAGCCATAAGTATCTTCAATATTAGGAGCTAGAAGTGCCCCCAAGAATAAGGTAGCTAGAGCAACCTCAGTATTAAGTAGCTAGAAGATAGAGGAGGTCCCCCTGACTGAAGGGAGATCTGGTCAGTGGAATGCAAGAGCTGGGTGAGTAACCCGTCATTTATACTCCCCTTAGGATTCTGCATAGGGAAGGAGGGAGGGAGGCACTAGAGGAGGGGAGTGAGCCACCTTTCCTTCATCCGGCGCCTGTAGGCACATGCCTATAGTGCCTCATGGTAAATCCGGCCCTGCATATGTTATGTAAGTAGAACAAGTATTTATCTACTTATATATGTGTTTTTCTTTTGGGATAGCATGGCTGTCCCTGCTGCTTTAAGGCCCTGATTTACCAAGGCACCTCCACTGATCTCCAGGTGATCCAGCAAACTTAGACTAGAGATCCAGCAAACTGGGACTAGAGGTTTTTTTTTTTATATGATCCCTTCTTATTTTTTTCATAAAAGAATGCTACTATTGCCTGGGTAATATGGGAGCACAATTGGGGTTACTGAGAGGTTACTAACTTAGCAGTATAGCTGCAATCTTGTGCATGCTCCCTAATAGATTCTTTTCTTAAAAAACAAAATGCCACCCATTCTTTCCACTTAATAACAGGCATATTTTTTGGATCTGCCCAGGTTTGCTGCCACACGTATGTATGCTGTGTGTGTGGTGGGGAGGGGGGGCTTATATTTGAATCAGGTGTGCAAGACCCCATGTACAGTGCATTCATTGAAAGCCTGCTCTCCTCATTCCTGGCACCCATCTTTCAGTCTTCCTGCCCTTGCAGCTCTGAACTTGCCCCTAGAGGTCCAGGCTACACTGTCATGTGACTGCAGTAAAGCCTGGACCTCTAGTGGGGAGTACAGAGCTGCTAGGGAGATGGGATGATGGCTGCCCAGAACCAGAAGACAGTAAAGCCTGGACCTCTAGTGGGGAGTACAGAGCTGCTAGGGAGACGGGACAATGGCTGCCCAGAACCAGAAGACAGTGAAGCCTGGGCCTCTAGCGGCAAGAACAGAGCTGCAAAGGGGACAGGAAGATGGTTGCCAGGAATGAGAAGACGGTGAAGCATGGGCCTCTAGTGGTGAGTACAGAGATGCATGTGATATAGGAACATGGCTGCCCAGAACGAGAAAATAGTGAAGCCTGGACCTCTAGACTAGTGCACTGGGATATGGGATGATGGCTGCCAGGAACGAGAAGACAGTGAAGGCCGGACCTCTAGCAGCAACGAACAGAGCTGTGCGGGATATGGGAAGATGGCTGCCAGGAATGAGAAGACAGTAAAGGCTGGACCTCTAGTGGGGAGTACAGAGCTGCAAAGGAGATGGAAGATGGCTGCCGGGTCACATATTAGGCTCCCTGCACACTGCAAATCCGTTTTCCGATTCCGATTCCGATTCCGTTTCCGATTCCAATTCCGATTCCGTTTCCGATTTTCCTTGAATACATTCAACAGAAAAACGGATCAAAAAACGCAGCATGCAGTTAAGATTAAAAATCTGAATCGGAATCGGATGTAAAAACAGATTAAAAATCTGAATCTGAATCTGATTTGCTTGCAGTGTGCAAGAGGCCTAAGTAGGATTTTCGAGCCGTGAAAGTGGTGGGGGGGGGGGGGGGGGGAGGTTGGCCTATACTTGAGATGGCTTATACTTGAGTATAGATGGTCATTAAAAGCACAGATATAATATGTATGTATTTAATGGCGATCTTAACTTTTACCTGAAAAACCAGGAAAAATGATTGACCCCCATATAAGCCGGGGGTAGGAAATGCTGGATTGGTGCAGGCCATGTGATCCCCCCAGTGTATCCCAGTATAGCTAGTATAGTGCCCAGTATGGATAGGTAGTGTCCAGTATAGCTAGTATAGTGCCCAGTATAGCTAGTACAGTGCACAGTATAGCTAGTATAGTGCCCAGTATAGCTAGTAAAGTGCCCAGTATGGGTAGGTAGTGCCCCAGTATAGCTAGTATAGTGCCCAGTATAGCTAGTATAGTGCCCAGTATTGCTGGTATAGTGCCCCAGTATAGCTAGTATAGTGCCCAGTACAGGTAGTAAAGTGCCCAGTATAGCTAGTATAGTGCCCAGTATACTGTACGTAGTAAAGTGCCCAGTATAGCTAGTATAGTGCCCAGTATAGGTAGTAAAGTGCCCAGCATAGCTAGTATAGTGCCCAGTATAGTGCCCCAGTATAGCTAGTAAAGTGCCCAGTATAGCTAGTATAGTGCCCAGTATAGGTAGTATAGTGCTCAGTATAGGTAGTATAGTGCCCCGTATAGCTAGTGTAGTGCCACAGTATAGCTAGTATAGTGCCCAGTATAGGTAGTAAAGTGCCCAGTATAGCTAGTATAGTGCCCAGTATAGGTAGTAAAGTGCCCAGTATAACTAGTATAGTGCCCAGTATAGTGTCCCAGTATAGCTAGTAAAGTGCCCAGTATAGCTAGTATAGTGCCCAGTATAGGTAGTAAAGTTCCCAGTATAGCTAGTATAGTGCCCAGTATAGTGCCCCAGTATAGCTAGTCAAGTGCCCAGTATAGCTAGTATAGTGCCCAGTATATCTAGTATAGTGCGCAGTATGGGTAGGTAGTTCCCAGTATAGCTAGTATAGTGCCCCAGTATAGCTGGTATACTGCCCTATATAGGTAGGTAGTGTCAAGTATAGCGCCCCCCCTCCCCGCTCCCCCCGCGGCCGCCGCTGCTATTACCTGCTCAGCCAGCGGCCACTTCCTCTAATCCGGGTTCCCCTCTCCATGCGTATAAGTGTTTCACAGCAGCGTGCCCGGCGCTGCTGCTGTGACGAGGCAGGAGGCAGGAAAAAGTGCGACTTCCTGTAGCGGCGATGTGTATCGCCGTTACCAGGGGAACCGCTCTTTCCTGCCTCCTGCCTCGTCACAGCAGCAGCGCCGGGCACGCTGTTTGAAACACTTATACGCATGGAGAGGGGAACCCGGATTAGAGGAAGCGGCCGCTGGCTGAACAGGTAATAGCAGCGGCGGCCGCAGGGGGAGCGGGGGGGGGGAGCGGACCACCATGGACCAAGACTCGCATACAAGCCGACCCCCCAACTTTTGGCCCCCTTTTTGGGGGTCAAAAATTTGGCTTGTATGGGAGTATATACGGTAATATGAGACTGTAACTACAGACAATTGTCAAACATAGGCCTTGAATGGTTTTGAACAATCACGTCCCGCGCACAGTAGCATACAGCCACTTGTGCATGGAAGGAAAAGTAGTGTGCAAGCGCACTTGCACCTGTCTTCAGGAGCACCCGGACTCCAGATTACTTCTGAAGCTCCTTCCCACAGTGGCACAGTGCAGTCTCCGACCCATCGGTCAGAGACTGCTAATGGGGGAGCCAGTGCAGGAACAATGGGACCAGGAGACACTCAGGAGCTGGGTTACTGTAATAAGGTGTTGCAGGGGTAATACGACACTCAGGAGCTGGGTTACTGTAATAAGGGGTTACAGGGGTAATAAGACACTCAGGGGCTGGGTTACTGTAATAAGGGGTTACAGGGGTAATACGACACTCAGGAGCTGGGTTACTGTAATAAGGTGTTGCAGGGGTAATAAGACACTCAGGGGCTGGTTACTGTAATAAGGGGTTACAGGGGTAACAAGACCCTCAGGGGCTGGTTACTGTAATAAGGTGTTACAGGGGTAATAAGACACTCAGGAGCTGGGTTACTGTAATAAGAAGTTACAGGGGTAATAAGACACTCAGGGGCTGGGTTACTGTAATAAGGAGTTACAGGGGTAAATCGACACTCAGGAGCTGGGTTACTGTAATAAGGTGTTGCAGGGGTAATAAGACACTCAGGGGCTGGTTACTGTAATAAGGGGTTACAGGGGTAACAAGACCCTCAGGGGCTGGTTACTGTAATAAGGTGTTACAGGGGTAATTAGACACTCAGGAGCTGGGTTACTGTAATAAGAAGTTACAGGGGTAATAAGACACTCAGGGGCTGGGTTACAGTAATAAGGGGTTACAGGGGTAATTAGATATTCAGGAGCCGGGTTACTGTAATAAGGTGTTATTGGGGTAATAAGACACTCAGGAGCTGGCTACTGTAATAAGGGGTCACAGGGGTAATAAGGCACTCAGGAGCTGGGTTACTGTAATAAGGTGTTACAGGGGTAATTAGACACTCAGGGGCTGGGTTACTGTAATAAGGGGTTACAGGGGTAATAAGACACTCAGGAGCTGGGTTACTGTAATAAGGGGTTACAGGGGTAATAAGGCACTCAGGAGCTGGGTTACTGTAATAAGGGGTTACAAGGGTAATAAGACACTTAGGAGCTGGGTTACTGTAATAAGGGGTTACAGGGGTAATTAGACACTCAGGAGCTGGGTTACTGTAATAAAGTGTTACAGAGGTAATAAGACACTCAGGAGCCGGGTTACTGTAATAAGGGGTTACAGGGGTAATAAGACACTCAGTAGCTGATTACTGTAATAAGGGGTTACAGGGTAATAAGACACTCAGGACCTGGGTTACTGTAATAAGGGGGTTACAGGGGTAATAAGACACTCAAGAGCTTGTTACTGTAATAAGGGGTGAGCCAGCAAAAGAATGAGGCCTCAGATAAGCCGGCCTAGGAAGATGGGCAAGATAAGCACCTAGTGTTCACTCTTATTAATATGCCCTCTAAAACTCCTCATGCAGGAACCATAAATCCAGGTTCAAAGTCTGCAGAAGAAAGTGAAGGCCTTGAGCTATGTCTTTGTTTTTTTTAATTAATTTAATTGCATTCATTTGTACCATTTTAAAAAGTAATAAAGGTGGAAACTCCGGGACAGTCCCACCAGGGCTAAAAAGTGCCATTCTTTAAAGTGGAATTAAACTCAGAACTTCCTCTCTGCTGTAAAAGATTTGCCACAGCATGATGACCTTTATGGGAAAAAAGCTCCATTACAATTTATGGAAATCCCCCCCAAAAAGTTTTACTTGGCTTCTTGGTTGGTGGAAGGCACTGAAAGAGTTAAGCCTCAGTGTTTACCATATGGAGAGCTGGCTAGGCTGAGCTCTCCTGCAGTCTATTCACAGCTGCTAAGACACTCAGGAGCTGGTTACTGTAATAAGGGGTTACAGGGGTAATAAGACACTCAGGAGCTGGGTTACAGTAATAAGGTGTTACAGGGGTAACAAGACACTCAGGAGGTGGGCTACTGTAATAAGGGGTTACAGGCAGAGCCGGGACAAGGTCCTCCAGCACCCAAGGCTGAGACACCAAAGTGCGCCCCTCCATCCCTGCCACCCCAGCCGTCACACACTGATTGCTATTAGACTAAGAGGCGCCACAGGGCCCAAAACCTCCCCAACACCTTAATATCTAGTTATCTGGCTTGCAGTCACTGCCATGTATCCCCTTTTCTTATTTCTTCCTGCTTCAAACACAATTAGGAATGACAGCTGAATGAATTCTGCGCCCCCTCCTACACTGCGCCCTGAGGCTGGAGCCTCTCCAGCCTATGCCTCGGCCCGGCCCTGGTTACAGGGGTAATAAGACACTCAGGAGCTGGTTACTGTAATAAGGGGTTACAGGGGTAATAAGACACTCAGGAGCTGGGTTACAGTAATAAGGTGTTACAGGGGTAATACGACATTCAGGAGCTGGGCTACTGTAATAAGGGGTTACAGGGGTAATAAGACATTCAGGAGCTGGTTACTGTAATAAGGGGTTACAGGGGTAATAAGACACTCAGGAGCTGGGTTACAGTAATAAGGTGTTACAGGGGTAATAAGACACTCAGGGGCTGGTTACTGTAATAAGGTGTTACAGGGGTAATAAGACACTCAGGGGCTGGGTTACTGTAATAAGGGGTTACAGGAGTAATAAGACACTCAGGAGCTGGGTTACTGTAATAAGGGGTTACAGGGGTAATAAGACACTCAGGGGCTGGGTTACTGTAATAAGGGGTTACAGGGGTAATAAGACACTCAGGAGCTGGGTTACTGTAATAAGGGATTACAGGGATAATAAGACACTCAGGGGCTGGGATGCTGTAATAAGGGGTTACAGGGGTAATAAGACACTCAGGGGCTGGGTTGCTGTAATAAGGGGTTACAGGGGTAATAAGACACTCAGGGGCTGGGTTGCTGTAATAAGGGGTTACAGGGGTAATAAGACGCTCAGGGGCTGGGTTGCTGTAATAAGGGGTTACAGGGGTAATAAGACACTCAGGAGCTGGGTTACTGTAATAAGGGGTTACAGGGGTAATAAGACACTCAGGAGCTGGGTTACTGTAATAAGGGGTTACAGGGGTAATAAGACACTCAGGGGCTGGGTTACAGTAATATGATATTGCACAGATAATAAGACGCTTTTGCTATAATAGAATTGCTCTCAGGAGATATGCTATAATTAATGTTATTAATTATTGAACAGCGCATGGCACTCAAAGCATTGCCGTAATTGGATGATGTATGGCTCAGTAAAAGGCCGTCTTCCTATTTTCTGAACTGTAAAATAAATATAAACACAAGTCACGATGACAAACGTCTAGGCCGGGGCCGTGTTGATGGTTTAACCCCTGACAGCAGCTGTGGGTCTTCTAGGGTTAAAAAGCCCAGCGAGGGTGAACAGGGGGAGCAGGAATGAAATTTGTGGATTCTGGCAGGGCTGCCCTGCCGTACGCTCCCAGCCAAGATCAACATACGCAGGAAAATGGAGTCTTATTCCACAGAAGTAGAGAGGCTGATATTGCTATTAATAAACCACAGCCTAAATCCTGCGCGCTCGCTCTCACATTCATTAACTGGTGCCTATCCCGAGATCCGCCATCCAGAAGGTCAGCCCATGCTAGGCTGGGGCCCATCACCTTCTGGTGTTGCTCAGGAGGGGCTTGTTAAAGGACACGGGACCTGGTTGCTTTTATTTTCCAGTCGTATCTGCTATGAATGTTAATAAAGTCAAAATGCGCATGCAAATCTGCCATTGGAAGGACTTCACTTAGTTTCAAAAAAGGTGTTCACGAGAGCCTTCAGAGCTCCTTTTGTGAACCTCCGCGGCTCTGGGGTTAAGGGTGGGGTACTGTTTGAAGCTAACGTAGCAGCAGTCTGGGTTGTGAGGAAAACTTGCTGGTTGATGGAGTTCTGAGAAACAAAGCAGGCGATTTGGGGACCAAAGGGCTGTAAGTTTGAGCGCTATTGAAATACCTGCATTGAGAAGTAAATCCAGGGCCCGCTATTTATCAGGCACTGCAGGCCCCAAAATTACATCTCAAGTACGATATTTCAACATACCCTGTGGAAGAGCCAGAGAAATTAAGTTTTATTTCCTTGAAGTGGGAGTTGGCGGTGATTGGTGGTGGGTTAGGTTGGGGGGGAGGTTAGGTTTAGGCGCCAGGTAGGAAGTTTGTGCGGAGGGGGGAGGTTAGGGTTCAGCATCGGGTAGGAAGTTTGTGCGGAGGGGGGAGGTTAGGGTTTGGCATCAGGTAGGAAGTTTGTGCGGAAGGGGGGGGGGGGTTAGGGTTTGGCATCGGGTAGGAAGTTTGTATGGAGGGGGGAGGATAGGGTTCAGCATCAGACAGGAAGTTTGTGTGGAGGGAGGAGGTTAGGGTTTGGCATCGGGCAGGAAGTTTGTGCAGAGGGGGGAGGTTAGGGTTCGGAGGTTAGGGTTCGACATTAGATAGGAAGTTTGTGTGGAGGGGGGAGGTTAGGGTTCGGCATCAGGTAGGAAGTTTGTGCAGAGGGGGGGGGGGGGGTTAGGGTTTCGGAGGTTAGGGTTCGACATTAGGTAGGAAGTTTGTGTGGAGGGGGGGAGGTTAGGGTTTGGCATCAGGTAGGAAGTTTGTGCAGTTTGTGCAGAGGGGGGAGGTTAGGGTTCGTAGGTTAGGGTTCGACATTAGGTTGGAAGTTTGTGTGGAGGGGGGAGGTTAGGGTTCAGCATCGGGCAGGAAGTTTGTGTGGAGGGGGGAGGTTAGGGTTCGGCATCAGGTAGGAAGTTTGTGAGGAGGGGGAGGTTAGGGTTCGGCATCAGGTAGGAAGTTTGTGTGGAGGGAGAGGCTAGGGTTCGGCATCAGGTAGGAAGTTTGTGTGGAGGGGGAGGTTAGGGTTCGGCATCAGGCAGGAAGTTTGTGTGGAGGGGGGAGGTTAGGATTCGGCATCAGGTAGGAAGTTTGTGTGGCGGGAGGTTAGGGTTCAGCATCAGGTAGAAAGTTTGTGTGGAGAGGGGAGGTTAGGGTTAGGCATCAGGTAGGAAGTTTATGAGGAGGGGGAGGTTAGGGTTCGGCATCAGGTAGGAAGTTTGTGTGGAGAGGGGAGGTTAGGGTTAGGCATCAGGTAGGAAGTTTGTGTGGAGGGGGGAGGTTAGGGTTTGGCATCAGGTAGGAAGTTTGTGGGGGGGGGGGGAGGTTAGGGTTCAGCATCAGGTAGGAAGTTTGTGTGAAGGGGAGGTTAGGCATCAGGTTATGTGGGGGGTTTTAGGGTTAGGCGTCAGGTAGGAAGTTTGTATGGGGGGGGGGGGGGCGTTAGGGTTAGGCGTCAGGGGGAGTGTTGTGTGTGAGTGTAGGCTTAGGTTTAGCCATAGTAAAATATCAATATTTAATACTACTATTTTACACTTTAATAGTAGAATATGGGTAAAGATCGAAGGGGTCTGGGACCGGGCTAGGTCTTCTGCTTGAAAAAAAAAACAAAAAAAACAAAAACAAAACCATAATCTGATTGGTCTAAAAACAACATGACAGACAGATTTCTCATCTACAAATATATGGGTTCTTGTAGCTACTGTCGTGATAAGAAACACCTCTGTAATATGTAGCGAGCCTACTGTGGAAATAAGACTTTTTGGAATGGGCATTGGTGCATTTCTGGAGTGACAACTCATTTTAGGTTGGGTGAATCCTTACTTATTTTTTTACATGCAAACACTGATCATTGGTGGAGCACCTATAACAATGGTTTCACGTCAATAAGGAGGGTTAGGGTTAAGGGCCAGTAATTATAGTTAAGGTTAGGCAATAAGGAAATTTAGAGCTAAGCAACAACAAGTAGGGTTAGGTGACTAAAACATAGTTTAGTACTTGACAATAAGGAGGGTTAGTGGTAAAGATATGTAACTACCCTCTAGGACAATATGTTAGCAGTGGCTTAACATTAAAAGTAGGTAATATTAATTATGACATCAGAAGGATGCAACCAATAGAAAATCTTGATGAGAAATTCAAAAATGCTGGATTCCAGGTCCACATTAAGATGACGCAAAGGGAATCCAGCAAGAGCGGACAATGGACTTGATTCACTAAACAGTGATAACGCAATTATCACACCTAGGGCTTGATTCACTAGACCGTGATAACTCAAATATCACACCTTATCAAAGATATCACACCTTATCAAAGATATCACACCTTATCGAAGTTAACACGCCTTATCAGAGTAGCATAGCGAGCGCTACAAACTTATGCCTGCTAATTGGCAATGGCACTCGTCCTGCCCTGAGCCCCTGCAGGTGTGTAGTGCTCACTATGCTACTCTGATAAGGCGTGTTAACTTTGAAAAGGTGTGATATCTTTGATAAGGTGTGATATCTTTTCATAAGGTGTGATATCTTTTCATAAGGTATGATATATTTGATAAGGTGTGATATCTTTGATAAGGTATGATATCTTTCATAAGGTGTGATATCTTTGATAAGGTGTGATATCTTTGATAAGGTGTGATATCTTTGGTAAGGTGTGATATTTGAGTTATCACGGTTTAGTGAATCAAGCCCAATGGGTCAGGGGTTGTTCACTTAAAGCAAACCTGAAGCGAAAAAAAAAAGTAAAAGTATTATATAATGAATTGTATGTGTAGTACGGATAAGGAATAGAACATTAGCAGCAAAGAAAAGAGTGTCATGTTTTTATTTTCCGTTTTATAATAACTTTTTTTTATAACATTGCATCATTCTGTCACAGTTGTAGTTTTGTTGTACTGTCTTTTAAGCTATAAAACAAAGCAGAAATAATGACCCTTTGATGATGTTCTTCTCAATGTTTCTCAGCCCCTGACTTCTTTACCCAATATCCTTAAAGAAACTGAGAAATGTGGGTACCTTAGCAATTAATTAACACCACAAAATCAGAAATTTTAAATGTAACATTACCTTCCAATATAGCAAATAGAGTAAATCTCATTAAAAACATCTTCCCTCAAATACTTAGTGTGATGAAACGCGGAAAAGCCGCTGTCTCTCAAGGCGAGGCGGCTGTTTCTGCGTCCAGCATGGCGTCACAACGCGGAAAAAACGCCGCATGCCGCTTAGGCAGAGCGGCGGAATCCGCATCGGAGGCGGCTCCCGCACTCAGTTCACTGGATAAATTGCAAGACAGTACTGGTGTGGCTGGGACTGATAGTCCACCAAGATTCAGACTTACACGCGCGCGAGCACAGAGGCAGAGTTTAAATAGCAGTTAGAAGGGTATCGGCTGACCAGCTGGGTCAGCTGACAAATTCCACTGCTCTCATTGGACCAGCAATTAGGGAGGTCCTGGAAAGGTCCTAGAGTATATATACTGCTGGTTGTTCACTTGCTCTTTGTCTGGCGTGCGATCACATATGTGGAAGCACCCAGATCCGTAGTCAGATCCGCAAGTGTGCCGGGACCAGCTGGAGCTGTAATCCTACACTTAGCTAGATTTTGTTGATAGCTTAAAGAGAACCCGAGGTGTGTTTAAAGAATGTTATCTGCATACAGAGGCTGGATCTGCCTATACAGCCCAGCCTCTGTTGCTATCCCAAACCCCACTAAGGTCCCCCTGCACTCTGCAATCCCTCATAAACCACAGTCGTGCTGTGAGGCTCTGTTTACATCTGTAGTGTCAGTCTCAGCTGCTCCCCCGCCTCCTGCATAGCTCTGGTCTCTGCCCCCGTCCCTTCCCTCCAATCAGCAAGGAGGGAAGGGATGCAGGCGGGGACTGGAGTTCTGCAGGAGGCGGGGAGAGCAGCAGACTGACACTACAGAGATAAACACATCCAGCTCTGACAAGCTGTTTGTCAGCAGCGTGGCTGTGATTTATGAGGGATTGCAGAGTGCAGGGGGACCTTAGGGGGGTTTGGGATAGCAACAGAGGCTGGGCTGTATAGGCAGATCCAGCCTCTGTATGCAGATAATATTCTTCAAACCCACCTCGGGTTCTCTTTAAAGTACTAGTTTGATTGTGATTATTTGTTATGACTTTTGCCTGCCTTGACTACCCTTCTGAACTCTGATTTTGTACCTTGATATTTCTGATACCCTGTTGCCGAACCCTGCCTGTACTTAGACTCCGCCTTTGCCTCCTGATCTTGTACTTTATCTGTCCGTGTGTGTACGACCTGGCTTGTCCGACCTCGAGAACCGACCTTACCGTTAGAGGCGGTTCCTCGCTCTGTTAGCGACCTTTCCTCCTGAGTGTCACTTCCAGACATCCTTCCTACTGTCAGTCTGACTCCTCCCGTCTTGGAGAGCTCAGGTCTGCAGAAGGAATCTGTGCAGTACTCCTTGCTGCACTGAGGCCTAGTCCTCAAAGTGTTACTGTTACACCAAACACTACACTCTACTCAGGTGAACAGAGGTTAGCTAGTATATCGGATTATCAGTGATACTGCAGATCACGTATAATCTGGTATACATCTGTATTCCCAGTGATACTGCAGATCACCGGTAATCAGATCCTCTCTGTGCTTCACCGATCGTTACACTTAGGCATTCACATTACACCCAACCCCAATGACTTACACCAACTTAACTATCCACCCCTATTGAATATAATCTTACAGGACCTACAAAGATGGAACTCCCTTTTCATATGTTGGGCGGGAAGAATTACCGTAAACCCTGGCGTTCTATTTAAATTGCCAGGGTGGCGGCGGCAGGGTTTTTTCGTCGTCATTTTTTTTTCCATGCTGCCAACTGAAAGTTGGCAGCATAAAAGCCCACTAGAGGGCGCACATGGTGCGCCCTTCCGATCGCTTTCGGCGATCACAAGTTTAGGCTTATCCCGTCGCCATGGCGACGATCGGGATGACGTCATGGACGTCAGCCGACGTCCTGACGTCAGACCACTCCGATCCAGCCCTTTGCGCTGCCCGAAAGTGTTCGGGCCAGGCAGTGCAGGGCTCGGGCGGGGGGGGGGGCCTCTTCCACCGCGGCGGCGATCGAAGACCACACGCAGCTAGCAAAGTGCTAGCTGCGTGTGGCACAGTTTATTTGGTGAAAATCAGCCCAGCAGGGCCAGAGATATCACACTCGGTGGCAATGGACGAGCTTCAGGTCCTCTGCGTCCTCTCACTGTGCAGGGACGGACGTTCTGGAGTAAACGTTCGTCCTATTCGCTGAGAAGACATAAACGCTAGTGTCAGGTGCCAGTGTTAGTCACCTGACACATAGGTAGGAATGTAATGTTGTGTCAGATGATCTGTTAGTCAGCTGACACTCAGGTAGGGCTGCACTTGTGTGATTGGTTACTGTGTTGCGTGGGCGTGGCCGGCCACTGATTGGATGCTGTCGGTATTTAAACCTGCTGAGTGCAATCTGTCAATGCCCGTGATAGCTTTGGCTGTGTGCTTTTGCTGGGTGTGATTACTACTATTGGATTATTCGTGTATCGACTATTTGCCTGGAACCTGACTACTCTCTGTCTGCTGCCTGTACCGACCCTTTGCCTGGAATCACTGGCGTAACAATAGGGCCTGCAGCCCCTGCCCCCGTGGGGGGCCCGGGCCCCCCCCTGGGCCATTTTGGGGGGCTGGAGGGGTTGCAGCATGAAGGGAGAGCTATGGTCACATTCGGTGGGGAGGGGGGACGGTCCTCACCCCCCCTCCCTCACCTCGGGCTCTCCCCTCTGCGCTTCCCTCCAGCATCAATACATTTGGGTATGCAGGCGGCGGGCAGCGGCAGTTACATACCTTCCGTGCACCCTGATATTGCCTGCTCCTAGTGTACCTCGATATTTCCGATATAACGTGTATGACCTCGGCTTGTTACTGGACTTTCGCTACCTCCTGTTAGGTTCTGGTGAGTTACATAGTTCACTCTATGTTCAGCTCCTATACCTTGCATCTACAAGGCCTGGGTGTAACCGAAGTCGGGTAGGTGTTACTCGTCACCTCCCGTTCAAGCGGGGACACGCCACATAGGGTGAAGAAGGTGGTGGTAGATTGGGGCATAGGAGCTGAGCTGGGAGTTGATAATTTGCTAAGCCTGACACCAAGTTTCTGAAAAGATGAACGCGGCCATACCCCTGAAAATATGGATATATAATTGATGCCACTTTGAGGCTATAGTAAAGGGCGGGAAGCAGTGGTGAATTTTTCAAACATTGAAATTAGGAGTTTCATTAATTGTAACTCAGTGGGGGTCATTCACGTTATAACGAGCCCATGCAGGCTGAAATACATTGGCAAGACCAAAAAAATTCTAAAGAAATACATTGGGAAGCATGTAGCAAATATTAACCACTTCACCACTACAGGTGGTGTTCCCCTTGTGGATCAGAGCAATTTTCACATTTCAGCGCTCCTCCCATTTATTCGCTAATAACGTTATCACTACTTATGACACCGAAATTATCTATATCTTGTTTTTTTTCACCAACTATGCTTTCTTTGGGTGGTACTATTTGCTAAAAATTATTTTATTCTATATGAATTTTAATGGGAATAATAAGAAAAAAGTGGAAAAAAAAACATTATTTCTCAGCCATAAAATGTGCTTCTGTGAATAAAACCAACTCATTTTATTTGCCCATTTGTCCCAGCTGATACAATGTTTAAATTATGTCCCTAGTAAAATGTGAGGTGACAGTATTTTATTTGGGAATAAAGGTATATTTTTTCAGTTTTGTTCGTTTATACTAAATCACTAATTACAAGCCTTTACTTGCAAAAATAACAATAATATACCTCCATGACATACATATTAAAAAAAGTTGAGTCCCTAAGGCAGTGATGGCTAACCTTGGCACTCCAGCTGTGCTGGAACTACAAGTCCCATGAGGCATTGCAATACTCTGACAGCTCTAATCATAACTTGGGGAGGCAAAGGTATGATGGGATTTGTAGTTTTGTCACAGCTGGAGTGCCAAAGTTAGCCATCACTGCCCTAAGGTAACTATTTATGTATTTTTTCAAATGTCACTTTTTTATTTATAAGTGTTTTATTTTGGTAACTATGGGGGGTAAGGGGTTAATTAATGGGGGATTTATTTATTTTTATTTAATATAATGTATGTAGGTGTCTTTTTATTTTTTGGCCACTAAATGTCCATCTATTTTTTTCCTGTGTACTACGAATATTACACAGGAAGTGTTGTGTGCATGTTTTTACATTCACTTTGTCAATGACCACCAGCATTCCACTGATGCTGGTAATCTTTGATCACAGGCACTCTGATCAGTAAATGGGAACATGTATCAGTGTACTAACGGGTGGCAGCGGGAGCACGCACGAGCATGTGCAGCAGGCGATTGTGACGAGGTATGTATATCTACACCCCTAGAACTAAGATGATGTCTCAGATGGCCTAAATATACTGGCACCAGCCTGATAAATAAGTTGTTAAAGATGCAGAGGAGGATAGTCCCCTGGGAATGCAATTTGCTATTTATCATGACAGTAACTCTATCATGACAGTATTGTAGGAGAAAAAGTGAATTGCTTATGGCCCATACACGCCTAACCTAAACCTCCCCTTTCTGATGCCTAACCCTAAAACTTTAATATCTATACCTTTCTGATTAAATTTGAAAATTATAATTTTCCCAAAAAAATGTTAAATGCTAAAGACTAAAAATGTCAATAACTATAACTTTCTACTTTTCAAAATGATAAAAACTTCAAAAACTATATTGTTCTAATTTTATCAAAATTAAAAAAAAAAATCCAAAACTATAATGTTATAATTTTCTGAAAATGAAAAAAACTATCAAAAACTATAAGGTTCTAATTTTTAAAATAATATTTATCAGGCACCCAAATTTCTGCTTTCGGCACCCAATAGTTGATATTCGCATTAGCGCATATGGCGGCGCCCAAATTGTCCATTAGTCACGGGTGCCAAAATTTCCTCCTTCCCTTTAAGCCACCGGGAAGCTATAATAATTCTGTAATAATTCTGACAGTACTTTTCGAGCTATTTATTGGTTCTTCTTCAATTGCAGAATGCTGAAAAATTATTTTAAACAGAAGATGAAAAATTCTCTCCTAGGAGAAAACTTAAAGGACTTACAAGGCGAAAATTATTAAAAAGTTAAATGTCTACTGGGATTTAACATCCTTAGGGGACGCCATCCCCCCCCCCCCCCCCCCCCGGTCCATTCCGCCGTGTCTCTTTTATAAATCCTCGACTCCGGTGGGGTCCCGACCAGATCCCTCGGGTCGTCTTCAGCTGCCCCAATTAACATGGCCGTCTGGTACTGCCACGCCTGCGCAGTTTTCATAGTTCCTCTTTAAAGGGCATAAGGTGAGAAAATATCACCTAGGAGATAACATTGAATTGAATAAGGGTCTTTGTTCTCAACAATTTCCCACAGCTTACATAAGTATGGATTGGCCCGGCACACATCGCACCGTGTACTCATACAGAGTAATATTTACCAGCAGGTCAGACAACAAAATGGCTAGGGAGACCATTATCTATGGAGGGTTTGTGTCCCGGGACTGAAATTCCTCCTATAGCTTCCTGTTGCTGACCCTGATCTACAGGGGCCCCATGATAATTTTGCTGTGGCCTACTAATTTTTGGCCGTGTTGCTCTTGTTCACAATAAATAGTCCTGGAGCATAGGCAAGCAGGGATGAGCTAAAATTTCACGTTTTCACGATTTCAGCACAAAATTGTTATTTGGAGTTATCAGAAAAATCGGAATTTAGAATTTTGTCATTTGTAATTTTGTGCCGTCATTTTATGTTGAATAGTAATTTCATGTTTCATTCGTAATTTATTAGAATTATGAAAATTGTAATTTCTTGTTTTAAACAAAATTATGGAAATTAACGGGTAATACTAAATCATCATTTTGTGTTCTACATAGAAATTTGTCTCGAAAACATCTGTGTATGGTCATAATTACATGAAATTTTGCTTAATTTTTCTTAGTTACGATTTTTTCATTACGATCATAATTACGAAAATTATGTAAAATTTCATGAATTCGTAGTTACACATTACGATCATCACTGCTGGCAAGCCACTAATTAAATTGGCAATTAAGAGGTTACAGTCATTCTAATGCAGTAGTAGCACACTGGACTTTTTTTCTCTTTCTTTGCGCTGTGTTTTTTCTTACTTTAAGTTAGAGTCAGGGGCGTAACTAGGTCCCCCTGGGCCCCCCTGCAGAAATTCTGAGCGGGGCCCCCCGCACACCTCCCCCCTGGGGGCCCGCTCGGGGCCGTTTTGGGGGGCTGGAGGGGTCGCAGCATAAGGGGAAAGCCATGCTGCACTTCGGCGGGGAGGGGTCGCAGCATGAGGGGAAAGCCATGCTGCACTTCGGCGGGGAGGGGGGATGGTCTCCCCTCCCTCACCTCGGGCTCTCCCCTCTGCGCTCCCCTCCAGCATCAATACCATTGTGTGAGCAGCGGCGGGCAACGGCAGATACATACCTTCCGTGCGCTCCAGCGAGGACGTTCCTCTCTCTCTAGCCTCTGACGTGACTTCCTGTATAAACAGGAAGTCGCGTCAGACACTAGAGGGAGAAACATCCTTGCTGGAGCGCACGGAAGGTATGTATCTGCCGCTGCTCGCCGCTGCACAGATAAAGGTATTGATGCTGGAGGGGAGCACAGAGGGGAGAGCCCGAGGTGAGGGAGGGGAGACCATCCCCCCTCCCCGCCGAAGTGCAGCATGGCTTTCCCCTCATGCTGCGACCCCTCCAGCCCCCCAAAACGGGCCCGAGCGGGCCCCCCTGCGAAGGCAGAGGCTGCAGGGCCTATTGTTACACCAGTGGTTAGAGTGTTTCCTTGAACATGCCACCGCACAAATCACATCTCAAAAAATCCGCTCTCAGCATAACTGTAGTTACATCTCCGGTATACATTGCCAGTGTACGATGAAGCAGGAGTCTATGTTGTATAGGTACGCCAGTGTAACTTTCCTCTGTTCAGCAATTTAGTCCAGTGCTATGAAGTGGCGTTTACGACAAACCCCCCAGCGGATAATGGTAGAGCAAGATGGAGGCTGCATCACCCGAGATTCCTTACATAAGTGGAAAACCAGAGGGGTGTCTGAATACATGACTTCATCTCACATCTCCTCCTACACGTTTGGCACTCTGATTTCTTTGGAGACAATCGCTGTAGACAACTTGGCAGTTCCAGCTCGTTAGAGTCAGGGGTGAATCAAGGTGCCGTTGGACCCTCTTATGGTACAGCGTTCCAGCCTCGCGATTTGTGCTGCCTCACATCTGGTACCTACCATCAGGATTACGGGGTGCAGAGAAGTATCGGCAAGCAAAAAAAAAAAATATCCACGTGTGAATGAGAACACATCACAAAACCAAGCAAAAGCTGAAAATGCATTAATCGTTTTTCCAGGTTGGAACTACAAGATGGCTTCTTCTTGTTTGTTTTTCGATTTCTTGAGATGAAGCCATGCATTATGGATGGAAGGATACAAACATCAGATCCTGAGTAACCTGGGGAAGAAAAAACAGAATAAGTTCAGCAGTTCTAGGGATGGCTGGCAATGCCGATTTCTGATTCTGTGGATTTCTGATTAGTCTTTTTTTGTCATTTTTTTACATTCCCTGATTGGCCAAACACTTCTTAGTTGACACTGCATTCTCTGATTGGTCCAATGCTTCCGAGTCCTGAGATTGGTCTAAAATTACCAAGTTGTGGTATTTCTGCAGAAATCTGATTTCTGTTGAGCCTTTTTTTGCATTGTCTGATTGGCCAAATATTTTTGAATTGACTCTGCATTCTGTGATCGGGCCAATGCTTCTAAGTTCTTTGACTGGGCTAAAATTACCGAGTTGCAGTAAAGCAGTATTTCCATGGAAATCTGTTTTCCGATTCTCAAGTTCCGATCAAAAATGCAGAGTTTCGGTCAGAAATGCAGAAGCTTAAATTCCTCAAAATCCAAATGAGCACGTTCTCCCAGCCTAATAGGCACTCAGTTATCAGAAAGGGTACAAAATGGCCTTCACACTGGCATCTAAAGACATCTGTACCAATCCTAAAAAAATAGTTATGTACTCACATAAGAGATGTGAAGGCTTTGGTTCCCTTAAAACCTTCCCGATCCTCTCTGCGTCCCTTAGTTCCACTACTGGGACCCCTGTTTCAGCCTTTGATGTTGAAGAGACCGTTGGGAGTTCTCAGAAGTTCACGGAAGGACTCGGGTCTCTGAGTATGTCCAAACACAAGCAGCTCCATACTGTGCATGTGCAAGCATGGACTTGCATGTGCACAGTACTTCGGAAGTACTTAGACACCCTAGTACTTCTGAGGAGACCCGAAAACGCACCTGGTGGGAGATTAGAACTGGAGCCCGGCAGTGGAACGAGGAAAACCAGAAAGCAATGGGAAGATCCAGAGCCTTCCCTCCTCTTTGGTGAGTATCTAACAGGGTCGGACTGGGACACTGGGGGCCCACCAAAGAAATTTCAACCTGGGGCCCACACATCCCATGATTGCGGTGAAAAAAAGGCGTGACCATGCACCGGAAGGTGGGCGGCATTGTAATTCAGAGACACTGCTGCCCAGCAAAACTTTGCATAGAGTCCTCTACTTCAATATAAAGTAATGTCCTACTTTGCAGAGGTTACGACTGCAGAGGTTGCAACCGCATCGGGCCCTTGGGCCAAAGGGGCCCCGAAGGGCCCTCCCTCAACTACAGTATTACCTCTCTATTGGTCCTGTCCTCATAATAATCACTTCTATAGATACTTTGAACAGTGGTAATCATTAACAAGCTGTTTCCCATCCCCTACTTGCAACTCTGACACTGTAGTTGCCATTGGCAGGTTTTTGTGCGTCGTATCATTTGTAATGTAGGCCTACAGCTCCTTAGCTACGCCACTGCTCTCAGCATGAGTGATTACAGCACTGAGAAGAGAATTTTTGTGCTGCAGGCAGCAATTGGAGCTCTGTCAAACAAGGAGGGGGGGCCCACCAGAGACCAGGAGGCAGGGCCCACCGAGGGAAAAAAACTGTACTACTGTGGCCCAGTCCGACCCCGCTTTGGATCTATCTTCTTTTGGAACCCTGTTATTGGCACATTGCATATATTATCACTTCATACTAACTAGGTCGACTCAGGCTAACCTCGAACAGCTGAACTCCTGAGGATGAATGGAAGGACATAGTCACTGTGCCAAGATGAGTCTTTGACTTTTTCAGTAAAATGGAAGATGGCCTTAGTTTTATAGTGGTGGAAGGGGAGAAGTGGATGTTAGTTGGTTTGTAAGAACATGAGTAATACTACTGTTTATTGTGGATCAACATACATAAAGGCGGAAGCAGACTCTATCGTATTTACAATACAGATTAAGAAGTGTTAATGCAGTTCTGAAGATAGTGCAGCAGTTCCTCACTCACAGTCTGCCTGTATCAATACAGCAGATGTATTGGTTACCGCAGCAACAGTAATTCCCCTCACACACTGCACTGCCTGAGAGAGCTTCCTAACTCCTCCTATTTTACAACAGTCTTAGAAGGAATCTGCACTATTTAGTGATTTTTTAAGACGTCTGAGACAGTTCTGCATGGATTTCTAAAAACCAGGGCTGTGGAGTCGGTCCAAAAATCCACCGACTCCGACTCCGACTCCTCAGTTTAGGATTACACCGACTCCGACTCCACGACTCCGACTCCTCTAATTTGCATATTACAATTTTGTTGATTAAAAGTATGTAACATGAAATTTGTCTCTTAACTGCCAACGCTTAGGAATTTTACAAGACAACTGAAGTGAGAAGGATATGTAGACTACTATATTTATTCCCTTTAGACTAAAACTAGTCCTTGGTAAGAGTACTTGTAAAAGGTACAAACCGGAACAAAGAACATCTATCAGGCCCTAGGCAATGTAAGTGTGGGTACATGTAAGAATGATGTGCAGGTACTCTGCAGGGAAATGAGGAGATTCTGGGTGACAGACAACACCTCTGTGTTCAATGTGCACAGCATTCTCAGTGGATTCCCTGCAGCTCTGTGGGGAGTGCATATGCAGAGTATAGTACTACTGTGTAACAAAGTAAACCTGAGACAGATGAAATTAAAGTTTTATACATACCTGGGGCTTCCTCCAGCCGCCTTCAGGATAATCAGTCCCTCGTTGTCCTCCTCCACCACCTGGATCTTCTGCTATGAGTCCAGGTACTTGAGCCAGTCGGGCGTAGTGCGCATGCACACACTCCGCCGCCAGGAGCATACTACACCTGTGCAGCACTATTGCGCAGGTACAGAATGTTACTGGCTGTGGGAGCAGCATGCAGCCGGACAGCGCTGACTGGCTGAATTACCAGTACTCATATCAGAAGATCCGGGTGGTGGAGGACAGCGAGGGACTGATTAGCCTGAAGGGGGCTGGAGGAAGCCCCAGGTATTTATAAAACTTTACTTTTCATCCGTCTCAGGTACCCTTTAATTTGTAGTCACCAAACCAAATTTTAACAACATATCAAATTATTTGATTTCATCAGCAAAGGGAGTGCATACATTTGCATAAATCAGCATCAGTGCAGAATTATTTCCATCTCATTGACAATCTGTATTAGTGACACAGCTACACATCAGGCTTTATTCTTACAACATAGATGTTATTTAGTATATATAAGAGATTCCTGTGTACACATCATATATACAGTCACAATCAGATATGTATATCTGACCTTAAAAATACAGGGACTGCTTTATTGAAGCAGCACAAGTAACTAATTTTGATTGGTTTATTTCATTTTTGTGGACTAAGCACAGCTTTTACTGTATATATACTGTATATATACATTATTTTTAATGACTATTATCTGAGAAATAGAACATTTTATAATATTTTCTATTTTAATTACAGTTACAAATTAATTAGGAGTCGGAGTCGGAGTCGGTGCATTTTTTCCCGACTCCGACTCCAGGCACCCAAAATTGCCCGACTCCACGACTCCGACTCCACGACTCCGACTCCGACTCCACAGCCCTGCTAAAAACCTACCAATATTTTGTCTCAGACACTCTTGATAAATGACCCCCACAGATACCCTGCGCGGTAATCCTATTTTATGCAATCAATCCTCACTGTTTCTTTAGTGGAATCCTCTGGATTGGCTTTAGTAAGTAAATGAATTGGGGTGCTTTGTAACAACTCCCTGGTTGCAGACATGGCCTCATTTAGCAATTTTGGGCCCTACTGTCACCCTTCCTTACAGCCTCCAGAAAATAAAAGTAAAATGACATGATATGCAATCGCCCTTTAATAAAAGGCCATAATATTTAATTTTATATTTAGTTTTTCTGTCAACTCAAGTTTATTGAGATAAGAAAAAGAGTACATAAAGATTCATTACTTCACTTAAAGAAAACCTGAACTGAAAATAAAGTGTCAAAACATACATACAAACATCATACTTACTAACCTTGTGTTGTCTACGCATGAATTTTCTTTCTCCTCTCCTGCGTCCTGTTTGCCCACTGTGATCGATGGAATTTTCATCCTCCATTTTGAAAATGGCCATTACCCCATAATAGCTTCCTGGTCAGTACACTATTAAACTGTAATATCGCCCACTTGAGCCATACTGAAACACGGACATTACCGTGCTCATCAGTTGTCCTTTCAGTTGTAACTGACAGAAACTGATATATAGCTGACAGAAACAAATATATTTCAGTTCTGACAAATTCATGTCAGAACTGGAAGGAATCGTAAGAAGAAAATGGTGAACTTCTGAAAGGAACTGATAGTGATAGTGAGGTAAGTATATTAATTTGAAGGTACATCATGTGTTTTAAAAAGAAGTGTTTCTATAAAGTGTAACTGTCAGGCATAAAATCGAAAATTAATTCTTTATTTTTATCTGGTAAACTAGTAATAAGAATGCTAACCAGGCAATCCAAAAGTTAAAATCACTATTACTTTTGTTGATAAATGATCATTCCCCAGTTTACCTGACTCTTATTTGGTACACACAAAATTTGGTACACAAAAAAAGAAGTTGCAGGGCATGCTGGGTTGTCCTTTTTGCTTCTCTATTGCCCTCAGACTTAACCAATTCAGTCTGATTGGCTGAAGCCTCTTTCCCTCCTGTTTTCCCCTCCCATACCTCTGTTCCTCTCTGATTGGCCAATATTTCTCATGCTGAGACAATGCACTTTCTATAGTGAAGTGTGGGCAAATCAGGCAGAGGAGAGTAGGGCAGGAAATGACATCAGGATTGGCTTCAAAATAGCCACACTTATAATGGGAAATGCTAAGAAGAATTTTCTCTTTTTTTACTGTAGAAAAATCACCTGGACAGTGCAATACATGTGTCAGTAGAGCAAGTATTTATTTACTTATTATATGTGGGGGTTTTTTCTGAGATAGTGTGGCTGACAGCCCCTCTTTAACCTCCTTGCTGGTTATCCCGAGCTCAACTCGGGGTAACCTGCCGCGGAGGATTCCTCAGGCCCTGCTGGGCCGATTTGCATAATTTTGCGCCGATTCGACGCTACCCGCCGCATCAGAGCGTGCCCCTCCCCCCGAGACCCGTGCACTGCCTGGCCAATCAGTGCCAGGCAGCGCTGAGGGGTGGATCGGGACTCCCTCTGACGTCACGACGTCGATGACGTCATCGCGTGCATCGCCATGGCGACAGGGGAAGCTCTCATGGAAATCCCGTTCAGAACGGGATTTCCGGATGGGCATATGCGCCAGCGGCGATTGGCGCATACGGGTGGATGCCGCAGGGAGGGGGGAAGCATGTAGCTAGCGCTAGGCTAGCTACATGCTAAAAAAAAAAAATTGCGAAAAAACACCCTCCTTGCCGCGCACAGCTAATTTTTAGAACGGCAGGGAGGTTAAAGAGACACTGAAGCGGAAAAAAAAATATGATATAATGAATTGGTTGTGTAGTACGGATAATTACTAGAACATTGGTAGCAACAAAAATATTCTCATATTTTTATTTTCAGTTATACAGCTTTTTTTTTACAACATTGCATCATTCTCTAAGGCAGTGTTTCCCAACCGCTGTTCCGCGGCACACTAGTGTGCCGCGGAACGTTGCCTGGTGTGCCGTGCTCTTATCCCCCCTCCCGCCCGTCCCTGCGGCCGCCGCTGTTATTACCTTAGCAGCGGCCGCTCTCCCCTCTCCAGACCATGTATATGCTAGCAGCGTATCTCCGGCTGCTCTGTGTGATGCACTGATGCGGAAGGAGGCAGGGCTCGGTTACCATAGTAACGGCGATACATATCGCCGTTACAGGAAGTCGCTGCCCTCCTTTCTTCCGCATCAGTGCATCACACAGAGCAGCCGGAGATACGCTGCTTGAATATACACGCGCCGGAGAGGGGAGAGCGCTGTTAACAAGGTAATAACAGAGGCGGCCGCGGGGACGGGCGGGAGGCACTAAACTGGCTATACTGGGGCACTATTCTGGGGTACTATGCTGGCTATCCTGGGGCACTAAACTGGCTATACTGGGGCACTATTCTAGCTATACTGGGGCACTATTCTGGCTATACTGGGGCGCTATACTGGGGGGCTATACTGGGGCACTATACTGGCTATACTGGGGCACTAAACTGGCTATACTGGGGCACTATACTAGCTATACTGGGGGGCTATACTGGGGCACTATACTGGATATACTGGGGCACTATACTGGGGCACTAAACTGGCTATACTGGGGCACTATTCTGGGGCACTATACTAGCTATACTGGGGCACAATACTGGCTATACTGGGGGGCTATACTGGGGTACTATACTGGCTATACTGGGGCACTATACTGGCTATACTGGGGCACTATACTAGCTATACTGGGGGGCTATACTGGGGCACTATACTGGATATACTGGGGCACTATACTGGGGCACTAAACTGGCTATACTGGGGCACTATTCTGGGGCACTATACTAGCTATACTGGGGCACAATACTGGCTATACTGGGGGGCTATACTGGGGTACTATACTGGCTATACTGGGGCACTATACTGGCTATACTGGGGCACTATACTAGCTATACTGGGGGGCTATACTGGGGCACTATACTGGCTATACTGGGGCACTATACTGGGGCACTAAACTGGCTATACTGGGGCACTATTCTGGGGCACTATACTAGCTATACTGGGGCACAATACTGGCTATACTGGGGGGCTATACTGGGGTACTATACTGGCTATACTGGGGCACTATACTGGCTATACTGGGGCACTATACTGAGGCAACTAAACTCCCTACACTGGGGCAACTATGCCAGCTATGCAGCCGCACAACCCCCCCATAGCGGCACTGTCCACTAGGTCGCGCAAACAACCGGGGGCCGCATCGCCCCCACCGCGCGCGCGCCGTTCCCCGGAGAAAAATTTGGTCAGACAGTGTTCCCCGGGCCGGAAAAGGTTGGGAAACACTGCTCTAAGGGCCCTTTTCCACTAGAGCGATTGTGATTGCTGAATCGCAAAATCGCAAATCGCTAGTGATTTTTAGTTGTTACTTTATCAGAGAAATCACGAGAAGTATTTTCCACTACAGTGATTCGATTTGGAAATCGCTAATCGCAAATCGCAATCGCTTGCTGGAGCGATTTTTACAATGATAATGCAATGCAAATGAAAATCACAAATCGCAATCGCATAACAGAATTAATGAAAAATCGCAATCGCTGGCGTTTGTGATTTGTGATTGCGATTGCTAGTGGAAAAGGGCCCTAATACTTGCAGTTTACACATTAATTAGCATTCTAAAAGTTTTTGCAGAACAGGCAGTTTAACTTTTGACCTGTCCTCCTGAACTGTTTTCTGCAAAAGAAAAACACAATACAGTTGAGATAACCTCATCAGAAGTCAGAGCTCTCTACCACTTTCAAAGACGCAGAGCTCAATGGCTATTTGCATAGATAACTGGAGTTTCTTAACTCTTACTGTACTAGAAATAAATATTAGACTTATGTCTCTGTTCCTGATGTTTTATTTCTTAGCTGTACTACACAACCAATTCATTATATCATAATTTTTTTTTTCCGCTTCAGTGTCTCTTTAAAGGTTGTTATGATGTTACTTATCTTTTAGAGCAGAGAGGTTCTGAGTTCATATCCACTTTAAGTTCCCCTAATCTTTAAAGAAAACCTGAACTGAAAATTAAAAGTCAAAATAAACATGCACAAGTCATACTTACCTCCCGTGTAGTCTACTCCTCAATCTCTTTCTCCTCTCCTGCGACCTGTTGGTCCACTGTGATCAATGAAATTCTCTGTCCTCCATTTTGAAAATGGCCATTACTCCATAACAGCTTTCTGGTCAGCACACAGTTAAACTGTAACATCGCCCACTTGAGCCATAGGGAAACATAGACACATCAGTTCTCCACTCAGCTGTAACTGACAGCAACTGGTATATTTCAGTTCTGACAAAATATTGTCAGAACTGGAAAGGATCATTGTCAGAAGAAAATGGTGAGCTTCTGAGAGGAACTCATGGCAAGGTAACTATGTAATGTTCATTTAAAGTTACCTCATGTGTTTATTTTAAATAATTTTACTCGGTACAGGTTCCCTTTAACTCAACAGTGCAGAAAGAGTTAAAATATAGGCCTGTGGCTCCCATCAACCTAACTGTTAACCGTCTCTCAAGGCAGACATGGCACTGAAACTACCTTTTTCTTGTGAGTCTGCTCTGTGCTGTCTGGCTAATCTGATGTTATCTGGATAATGTCGGTGTGGGGCATAAAACTGACAAAGATGGGAAATTGGAACATTTGGTAAGAGAAAAATGGGTGAAAGTGGTTAGAATGTTCATAGGCCATTCTTCCCGTCTGGGTTCACCCATGCATTGAATCTTATTGTGTTCTCCCCTTAGTAGTGGAAAATTGGATTCTTCCCCCATGAAAGCGGTAAGACAGAGATTAAGTCCTCTCTCCTCACGGAATTCTGGCTTCTGGGCATCCTGCGATGGCAGTGAGCCAGCTGTCCGGTCTCTCAGTATTTAAAGAGGAACTTTAGGGAAAAGGGGGAAAAAAAGAATAAATCAATACATTGCAAAGTGAGAAGTTAGAACATAGAAGAAAGCTCAATAAATCATTGATATTCATCATGTAATTTGTTCATATCAGCCTGCACATAATCACCTTTACTGCTGGCAGACATGGAAAAAACTAGACAGCACCAACTGCTATTATATATAATCATACCCCCTAATAATGCGATGGGCAAAAAGGTTGATTTTTATAGATATACATATGCACAGAGGGAGATACTGGTTGCTTGGCAATTGGAAACAGCCATTATTTACCACAATGCAACAAGGCTCACAGACAGAAAACTGTTAGGACCATGGTCATGACATCACACTGTGGGAGGGGTTTCACCACAATTTCAGCTATACATACCCCGCTGATGATCTATTTGAGAAAAGGTAAAGATTTCTCTTGGGAAAGTGGGTATCAGCTTCTGATTGGGATGAAGTTGAATCCTACCTTGATTACAGTTCCTCTTTCAAGCAAATATGTAGGATATATATATCCTCTGGCCGTGACCCCCCGCACTGGCTCTCTCCCTCATAAGCCACGCGCGGTGCGCAGATGTCCACGCACACACGCCGCCCCCTGGCGGTGTCCTTCTGCTTTAAGGCCCGCTCATGTGCAGTAGCACAAAAGCACAGACACACACGGGGAGGGGACGCAGAGACACAGGGGTATATATATATATATATATATATATATATATATATATATAATGCTTTCTAATAGAAGAATATTTCATTTTTAAATCCAGTCAATAGGCTCTGAATGTTTCATGAAGTGACCTCTATAGGACAGCTGTATAGTTAAACAATGCGTTGCGCTGCGTAATATGTTGGCGCTTTATAAATGCAATAAATAAATAAATGATGCCGCTGGGCGGCAAAGCAGGCTTTTTTGGTGCTTGGGGTGTCTGTTTCATCTTGGCTACCTATAGACTGTAGTATAATATTGTGGTGTTGGGGGGCTGGGGTCCTGAGATATGTCGCACGACAGCAGCGCTATGCTATATAACTGAGCAGTCACCTATCATGTAGCTGATTTTAAAATTTGGCGCCAGAGCTCGGCTATTATATAACCGGATGCTAGAAGCGGTGGTGTAAGCAGAGGGGATGATGCTCTGATTGGTGTCGAGTTAGCCAAACTCATAAACAGGGAACATGTTAGTATTAGGTGTGGAGAGGGGGAAGTTAGTGTTAGGAGTGAAGAGAAGGGATGTTAGTGTTTGGAGTGGAGGGTGGGAGGTTAGTGCTAGGAGTGGAGAGAAGGGAGGATAGTGTTAGGAGTGGAGAGCGGGGAGGATAGTGTTAGGAGTGGAGAGAAGGGAGGATAGTGTTAGGAGTGGAGAGCGGGGAGGATAGTGTTAGGAGTGGAGAGAAGGGAGGATAGTGTTAGGAGTGGAGAGCGGGGAGGATAGTGTTAGGAGTGGAGAGCGGGGAGGTTAGTGTTAGGAGTGGAGAGCGGGGAGGTTAGTGTTAGAAGTGGAGAGCGGGGAGGTTAGTGTTAGGAGTGGAGAGCGGGGAGGATAGTGTTAGGAGTGGAGAGCGGGGAGGATAGTGTTAGGAGTGGAGAGCGGGGAGGATAGTGTTAGGAGTGGAGAGAGGGGAGGATAGTGTTAGGAGTGGAGAGCGGGGAGGATAGTGTTAGGAGTGGAGAGCAGGGAGAATAGTGTTAGGAGTGGAGAGCGGGGAGGTTAGTGTTAGGAGTGGAGAGCGGGGAGGTTAGTGTTAGGAGTGGAGAGTGGGGAGGTTAATGTTAGGAGTGGAGAGGGGGGAGGTTAGTGTGATGTGTGTGTGCAAAGCCAGACCGGAGAGGAGAGACACATGGGGCTGTGCATTGCAGGCACTGGCACTGCGCTTTACCTTCCTCTGCTTCCTCCAAGACAGCATCTCCTCCCTGCTGGCCCGCAGCATCTGATCCCCAGGATGCCGGGTATGTGCTGCACCAGCGCCGCAGCACTCACCCGCTTTCAGCAGAATAGCGATGGGTTCGCCAGCTAAAGGTGAAATCCTGCTTCCTCTCTGACTACAGCGAAACCTCATGTGAACCGGCAGCACGTAAAAGATCTCATGAGACACCTCTGTAGCCATGGATACAAACACTGGACAGGCGAATAGAGATCCCACCGCTTGAACGCTGAGAGCAGATGAGTGAAGTGGCGCCACACATCTACAGAGGGGGAGACTGGAAGTGCAAAGAGTGGGATATGGGGGGGGGGGGGGGGAGAGACAGCTTTTGCTGCCCTCTAATTGTTGCCGCCCTGAAGCACGTGATTCACATTGCTTCATGGAAGAACAACCCCTGAGCCTGGAACACACCTTCAGTTTTGATTGGCCAATCAGTGACCAATTTTACCACCTCCCTGAAGTATCAGAGTTTACTTACACACCCTGTTCATAGTATGCAAAATCGGTTGCCCCTCATACTACATGGAGGTAAACTTGGCCATTCATTGGCCAATCAAAATTGAAGGCATGTACCAAGCTTTACTGTAGTCCTAGACAAGGTTTGCAAATTGTTGACCCCTCTTGGAGCCCAGGTCAGTCAGAATCAACTTTATTTGCCAATTGCAACAGATGTCGCACCCAGAATTGCTTGTGGTAGACACGGCAATGGACATAGTGCAAGTAACAACATAGGTCAAAGTGCAGATACCTTACTCAGTTCCCTCAGCAAGAACAACCTTTGACGAGCCTTCTTTTGGGTTCTTTCGGGTTATTGTTGGTGTTCTCACCCCATCTCAAATCGTTGTTGATGGTACTGCCTAGGAACCGAAACACTTGGTATTCTGGAGACCTCAGTGCCCTTGAGGTCTCCAGAGAAACAAGCATTCAGTTCCCAGGCACTAGACCTTACCTATCTGATCCCGGTTCTTCTGTCACTGCCTGAAATACTCTTTCATGATGGCTCAATCTACAGATTGGCTCTCTGGTGTCTCAAAGTTTACTGCAATAATTCATTTTCAACGTTTATTGCAAATCATTCCTCGCACAACCACAAAGTGTACATGTTAATGTCAGTAGAAGTCAGGGATGCCATATTTTTTATATGCTAATCGCTACCTGTTGCAGTATCCTGCAGGAAGTTAAGTTTATCTGGTGCGTTGCTTGATTAGCTCCACAACAGAAACAGGTAAGGGCTTGTTTCCACTAGCCGCCGTGCGCCATCTCCTCATGGGGGATTCTCAGGGTATTTCTTTGTTTTCAACAGTATTTCCTGAACAGCAGTTGCAAAGTCTAACTGACAAAATAGTGTGCAAGTGATTAGGGAGGCTGGCTGGTATCTTACTTTCCTTCCCATCTCCCTGGCAGCCTTACTACGGGGTTAGTCCCGCCCCCTAACCCCTACAGGACCTATCAGTATAAATTTCTAGACCTGCCCCCTCCAAGGTGCTTTTTTTCCGTCATACCTACAGGACTATCACCTAAGCATAATATTTCTTTTTTCTTTAGTTTAGGTACAGCGTTTTATTTTTGCCTACCTGGCTGTGTTAAAGCAGCTCCCGTGCAGTCAGCCTCGCCTGCACGATGCCTCCGCTGTTTGGTTTTAAACAAACCTAGGCGGCAGGATTCCCCTCTTTTTCGCCTGATCTTTCTGGGGATACAAATTGGCTGAGAGGGAGCGGAGTGCGCCGTAAACCGGCACGAAACGAGCGGGCGGCAGTGAAGACCGGCGTGCGACTCAGGATGGAGCGCATACAACTTCCGGTTTCCGCCTTCCGGATCAGGAGGACTTCCGGATCAGCGCGGCGTTTGGTTTAAAGCGTGCAGGGCGCACAGACATGGCGCAGTCTGTTAGAGAGGCACGGGGAGTCGGACTGCTCCGAGTATTACAACCCCTGAGGCTGCTTCACGGACCATCCCTGCTCAGGGCAGGTAGGTGAAATTCGGATGTTGCTCTGAAGGAGGGATTCTCTTACTGTTACCCCCAATATTATGTCTGAGGTCCTAAACGCAGGATTCTCTCTTGCAGGACCAACAATTTGCTCAGCCACAGATCAAGCAAATACCACATCTGTTAAAGGTACAGCTACTGTTTGTATTCATACCAGTACCTACATATTACAATTTACTTGTCACGCTCCTCACTGCATATTTCCTTTTCTTTTAGCTTTTGCTGAAAGAATATGGAAGAATCAGAATCAATTTATTTTCGCCAAGTAAGTTTGCACCTACAAGGAATTTGTCTTGGCAGTTGCTTAACAAACACAAACAAAAAACAATACAAGGACAGACAGTGTGAATATTACAAGTTAAGGACATTATAAGTATAGTGGCAGTAAGCAATGTGAGAATTGTTCATGTTTAGTTCTGTGCTGATTACTTTCAGTCCTAGCAGCTCTAACGTGGTTCAGCATTAAGTATGGCTACCGCTTGAGGAAAAAAACTGTTCCTGTGTCTGGAGGTTTTGGTAGCGATTGACCGGAATCTTACTCCTGAAGGCATGCGCTGGAAGATGGAGTGAGCTGGGTGAGAGGGGTCAGAGGCAATTTTGGTCGCTCTCTTTCTGCACCTGCTAGTGTAAAGATCCTGCAGGGAAGGTAAGCTACAGCCAATTATCCTTTCCGCTGATCGGATGATGCGCTGCAGCCTCCCCTTTTCTAATGCTGAGCAGGAGCTGAACCATACAGTCATGGATGATGTTATGGTGGATTCGATGATTGCAGTGTAGAACTGCACCATTAGATTTTGAGGTAGGCCAAACTTTTTCAGCTGCCGCAGATGGTACATTCTCTGTTGTGCTTTCTTGACAATAGTGGCAGTGTTGTTGTCCCATTTTAAGTCGTTTGAGATCGTGGACCCAAGAAACTTGAATGACTCTACTTGGGTTATTGTGGATCCATTTATGGTTAAGGGGAGGTGCTGGGGGGGAGATCTCCTAAAGTCTATTATCATCTCCATGGTTTTGAGAGAGCATTTAGTTCTAAGTTGTTGCTGCTGCACCAGGAGGAAAGCTGTCCCACCACATGCCTGTATGCAGACTCATCCCCGTTTTGAATGAGACCAACAACTGTTGTGTCGTCTGCAAACTTCAGAACCTTAACAGATGGATCTGTGGAGATGCAGTCATTGGTGCAAAGTGAGTACAGCAGTGGGGAAAGCACACAGCCCTGGGGTGCACCAGTACTGACTGTCAGAGAGCTTGATGTGAGTTTACCAAGTCTAACACGCTGTCTTCTGTCGGTTAAGAAGTCGGTTATCCATTTGCAGAGGGATTCAGGTATGTGTAGCTGGGAGAGCTTGCTGTGCAGCAGTGATGGAATTATGGTATTAAATGCAGAGCTGAAATCTATAAATAAAATCCTGGTGTAGGTTCCTGGGTTATCTAAATGCTGTAGTACATAATGCATACACATGTTCACGGCATCGTCTGCGGATCTGTTAGGTCTGTAGGCAAATTGCAAAGAGTCCAGCAGGGGATCTGTGATGGATTTCAGATAAGTCATTATCAGTTTTTCAAATGCTTTCATGACCAGTGATGTCAGGGCAACAGGCCTGTAATCATTTAAACATGTAGGTTTTTTTTTTTTTTTAATTGGGTGCTGCTGCCACCCGCGAAACAGATCAGGCACATGACGATAGGTGGGAACGGTTTATTTTGTATTTTTCTTTGACAAATTACATAAATTTTGGGTTAATGAGGCACAGGAAATAACAGAAATATTTATTTCTGTTCTTCTCTTATACAGCCATGCACAGTTAGGAGAAGGTTCTTCTACACACAGAAGAGATTCATCCTCACGGTCTAGCAGATCAGTAAAGTCACAGCCCAACAAGAGATCTAAATCTGAGGCCCGGCCGGGGAAGACCAAGCCTTGCTGGGCGTGCGGAGAAATTTGTATGCCAGGGAAGCTTGTATGTACAGACTGCTTCTATTCCATTCCTATGGAGGAAGAACCTCTGCAGGACTTACCCTCATTAGTGCGGGACATCGTCCAGCAATCCTTGGCGGAACAGTCCACTTCGCATAGTGCACCACAGGACACTAGGGGGGATGAGAGTTCAGGCTATGATGTATCAGAGGAGACCGAGGGCATGGCGGTCGGCTTCGACTTTTCCCTGGTGGACCCCTTTGTGAAATCAGTGAGGGAGGCTATACTATGGGAGGAGCCGGAGGAACCCCCTGCGAAGACGAAACGATACTACCCACACCTAAAGCAAAGGCCTTTATCCTTCCCCGTGATGGAAGAGGTTACAGAGTTGATTCAGGAGGAATGGGCGAAGGTGGACGGGAAGATGTCAATGGCTAATAAGTTGTCAAAACTTTACCCGATGGAAGGGGAGATCATTACCCAATTAGACACCCCGCCAGCAGTGGACGCATCAGTGATTCGCTTAGCGAAGCACGTAACCTTGCCTCTGGAGGATGCTGTATCTTTCAGAGAACCCTTGGAGAGGAAAGTAGATTTTGACTTAAGGAAACTCTATTCTTCTGTTGGAGGCGCATGCAAACCCGCGATTGCCCTTACCTCAGTATCTCGGGCGATCAGGGCATGGACGGACAATCTGGATGGAGCAATCCAATCCAACGTGGATCGCAAGACGCTGTCGAATGCCCTCGAAGAATTTAGAATAGCCGCTGATTTTATCAATGAGGCGGCATTTGATATAATTAGAGGTAATACCAGAGGCATTATTCATGCAATTACAGCGAAGAGAGCAATGTGGCTGAGACCATGGTCAGCCGACGCCAACTCGAAGACATCTTGGTGCAAAATACCCTACGATGGCAAAAATTTATTCGGGCCTAAGATGGACACGGCCATTTCCAGGGTTACTGGAGGCAGGTCAGGTCTCCTTCCCCAGGATAGGAAACAGAGGAGGTTTAAGCCTAATGAGAAGAGGTCATTTCAGAATAGAACAGGGGACTTCCGGAATTCAAGAAGAGGCCAGTCCTTTCGCAAAAATTGGCAGGGAACTCAACCCTCTCTGGCGAGATTCAACAAGCAACGAAATCCCAGCCCCAGTACCTCAACTGCCAAGTCATTCTGAATGTACGCCCGCCCATCTGGAGACTGTTGGGGGACGTCTCCAGAGGTTTGTAGATCTATGGGCGGAGAAGATAGGAGACAATTGGGTCACAAGTACATTGGCATGGGGACACACATGGAAGTTCAAACAACATCCCCCAGTAACGCGATTTATTGCTACAGCGGTGCCAAGATCACCTCAAAAGGCAGAAATATTGTTCCAATATGTACAAGAATTGATTCAGAAAAGAGCAATTATACGGGTACCCTCAGCAGAGAGATTCGAAGGCCTTTATTCCCCCCTCTTTTTCGTGACGAAAAAAACAGGCCAGCTGAGACCTGTTCTAGACCTTCGGCTACTAAACGACCACATTCTTCAGGACAAATTCAGGATGGAGTCGCTACAGTCAATAACACCAACGATACAATTGAACGATTGGTTGTTGTCGGTAGATCTTGCCGACGCGTACCTCCATATCCCAATTCATCAAAAATTCCAAAAATATCTGAGGTTTGCTGTTCAGGATGTTCATTACCAATTTCAGGTTTTGCCGTTTGGCATTTGCACTGCTCCCAGGACTTTTACAAAAATCTTAGTCACGTTGATAGCTCTACTTCGACAGCAAAACCTCCACATACACCACTATCTGGACGATATTCTGTTAGTAGCACCATCGAAGACCGAGCTATGTCAACACAGAGCGATTCTTCTACAGACGCTCGAACAGTTCGGCTGGTTAGTGAACTGGAGCAAGAGCCAGCTTCAACCAACACAAGAATTAATATTCTTAGGAGCACAGTTAGATACACTGAGGAATGCAGTGGCACTCCCGGAACAAAAGATATCAGCAATCATGGCGATAGTGAGGGAGGTAGCCGGAGTAACATCACTAAGCGCAAGACAGTGTTTAAAGGTGTTGGGGAAGTTTGCAGCAGTCATTCCCATGGTGAAGTGGGCGAGGTGGAACATGAGACACCTACAGAAGTCGTTCCTAGAACAATGGTCCGGATTGGACTACCAACAACAGATATTAATCCTGCCGGAAGTGAAATTGAGCCTTACCTGGTGGTTACGCAGAGAAAATCTAACCAAACACCACCAACTGAGCGCAGATCCCTCAATAGTGATAACTACGGACGCCAGCCTTTGGGGCTGGGGAGCACATATGCAACACGAGTATGCGCAAGACAGATGGTGCCAGAATGTAACAGGAACCCCGGCCAACATCCTAGAGATGAGGGCCGCATTCAAGGCACTCAAGTATTTTGCCAAAGCAATCACGGGCAAGAGCGTGACGCTACGAATGGACAACACTACGGCTGTAGCGTACATACAAAATCAGGGAGGTACACACAGCCGGACACTTCTCAGGGAGCTGGAACCGATCATGTACTGGGCCCAGAAGCATCTACTTCACCTTCAAGCAGTGCATATACCGGGTGTGAAGAATCAGGTGGCGGATTGCCTCAGTCGTCGGTGGATAGACAACAAAGAGTGGAGTCTCAAAGAGGAGGTCTTACAGATGATCTGCGAAACTTGGGGATCACCCCAGATCGATTTGATGGCCACCCCATGGAACACCAAGTGCCACAATTTATTTTCGAGGTACAAGTACCCGCAGGCGGCGGGATGGGACTTTCTCTCACTCCCATGGACTTTCCAGATGGCATACATCTTTCCCCCAATCCCAGTAATACACAGGGTATTGAAGAAAATACAACAAGAGCAGGCGATTGTGATTATGGTGGCCCCTTATTGGCCCCGCAGGCCATGGTTCCCGCTGCTCCAAAAGTTATCTACCGCACCTCCGATCACTCTGCCATGTGCAAAAGATTTACTGACGCAAGATCAAATATTCCACCCGCATCCGCAGATTCTCAATTTGATGGCCTGGAGACTGAGAGGGAAAAACTACAGGAATTAGGTTGTTCAACTGAGGTAATCGAGACTTTGCTAAAATCCAGAAAGCCCACTACTAACAATTCATACCATAGAACATGGAAACGTTTTTTAGCGTTTCTGAGTGACAGGGACTTAAATCTCTCTATAGTACAGGTCAACAACGTCCTAGACTTCCTGCAGAAAGGCCTAGACATGGGACTCGGCCATAGCACAATTAGAACACAGATATCAGCAATATCAGCACTCACGCGCTGCAAATGGGCATTTGACCCGCTGATAATACAATTCATGCAAGCAGTGACCAAGATGAGACCACCCAGGAAAAGCTGGTACCCCCAATGGGATTTACCCCTGGTACTAGATGGTCTATCTAAATCACCCTTCGAACCTTCAGCGGACTGTTCTCTGTTTGACCTCACCATAAAAGTAGTATTTCTAACGGCGATCACCTCAGCGAGGAGGGTGTCAGAGTTGCAGGCGCTCAGCTGCGACCCTCCAAACACGCAATTCTTTCCAGATCGTATAACCTTAAGACCCATCGAGCAATTTATTCCTAAAGTAGCCACTCGGTTCCACTTCAACCAAGAATGGAATCTACCATCCTTCTCTGACAGCACGGCCGAGTTTCCGGATGCATTAAATATTCCGTTAATTCTGAGAGATTACATTGAACGTACAAAGGACTTTCGTACCACTAGGAGATTATTCATAATCCCAGCGGGATACAGAAAGGGACAACCGGCAACTACCAGAACGATAGCCTCATGGCTAGTGAGGGCTATCAAAACAGCATATAGAGCTATGGGTTTGACTCCTCCAGAGGAAGTCACGGCCCATTCCACTCGATCAATTGCCTCATCATGGGCTGCTTGGTAAAGGTACCCCCCGAAGTCATCTGTAGGGCCGCAAACTGGTCATCAGAAAATACTTTTATAGCTCACTATAAAGTAGATCCGGGGGGACTATCTACAGTAGAATTCGGTAGAGGAGTCTTATCTGCCGTTAAACATTCTGTATGTATTTGATTACTATGATCACTTGCCTATGTAAAGATTATTTTTCTGTTTGGGAAATTAAACCTTTCACTTATTGCAAAGCCTGTTCCCTCCCATTTTTTCGTACTCTATTCAGATCCCCGTAGTAAGGCTGCCAGGGAGATGGGAAGGAAAACGGAAAATTGTATACTTACCTGACGGTAATTTTCCTTTCCTTCCTAGATCCATGGCAGCCTACGGAGGACCCACCCTAGTTAGTTCAGTCAGTTGTGGACTAGCAAAAAAAGCACCTTGGAGGGGGCAGGTCTAGAAATTTATACTGATAGGTCCTGTAGGGGTTAGGGGGCGGGACTAACCCCGTAGTAAGGCTGCCATGCAGAGCCGGGACAAGGTCCTCCAGCACCCAAGGCTGAGACACCAAAGTGCGCCCTCCCATCCCTGCCACACCAGCCGGCCCGTCACACACTGATTGCTATAAGACTAAGAGACGCCACAGGGCCCACAACCTCCCCAACACCTTAATCTCTAGTTATCTGGCTTGCAGTCACAGCCATGTATCCCCTTTTCTTATTTCTTTCTGCTTCAAACACAATTAGGAATGACAGCTGAATGAATTCTGCGCCCCCTCCTACACTGCGCCCTGAGGCTGGAGCCTCTCCAGCCTATGCCTCGGCCCGGCCCTGCTGCCATGGATCTAGGAAGGCGTAGAAAGTACTTGTGGATCGCACACCTGTATTTGTGCTGGCGATGTGCCTGGACCAGAAGATAGGTAGCACTCCCGTCTCCAATTGCTTAGTAGAACGTAGAGTCCAGCACCATCAGTTGTATTAATGCTCTTTATTATAAAAGACACGAAACGTTGCTTCTTTTGTCAATGTGTCTTTTATAATAAAGAGCATTAATACAACTGATGGTGCTGGACTCTATGGATCTAGGAAGGAAAGGAAAATTACCGTCAGGTAAGTATACAATTTTCCGTTATTTTGGCAGTTAAAATGCTGTTCAGGACATGCTGTTGAAAACGAAGAAAACCTTGAGAATCCCCCATGAGGAGATGGACTGGCACAAAACCTGTTGGTTCTTTCAAGATTTTAACTGCCTACTTTTTCTTTGCGATAGTGGTCCTTTAAATACTTACAATTTTTGCAGTTTAAGCAGTGTCATATTTATTTATTTTTGTTGTGTTTAGAAATTTTTAGGCAATAAAGCTATTTAAAAAAATAATTAAAACTATAAAGGCATGTCATGTGAAATAATTTACTGTAAATATTAATAAAATCAGGACTGAATCCTTTCAAAGACTGAAAAGACGGATGCCTCATATAACTTTGTTTTGTGTGAGTGATTCTCCATGCAGAATGTGCTGCTTGTCCATCAGAGAGCAGGTACCATGTCAGCGAGTGTCCCTCCCCCTCTGCGAGGTCTTATTTCGGGAGCAGAGCGCATTACTGAAGCATGCGTCCTCAAGGCACAACAATACAACATACATTTGCGTGTTCCAGCTGCCTGAAACATGTGCAGCCCTCCCTCTGCTCATACATATTCATGAGGGCTGCTGTGAAAGGGTGTACATTTCAGCACATCTGGCACGGGGAGCAAGTACTGGAGAAATGACAAAACAGTTGTGCATTCACTCTGCCTCACACCACATTTAGCCTCATTTATCAGCATCTGAAATGAAAACTTTTTGAGTGGAAAAAAAAAAAGTGGATCAAATTTGTTTGGTAGGATTTGTTTGGTGTGCAAAATCCAAAGCTAAATTTTCCATGACTGCCACTATTCTAACACTCGACTGCTCCTAGCCGGCAACTTTCATAACCACTGCCTAACCATGGCCAGCACTAGACTAACTCTCTAACCTCACCTAACCATGGCCGGCACTAGACTAACTCTCTAACCACTGCCTAACCATGGCCGGCACTAGACTAACTCTCTAACCTCACCTAACCATGGCCGGCACTAGACTAACTCTCTAACCTCACCTAAGCATGGCCGGCACTAGACTAACTCTCTAACCTCACCTAACCATGGCCGGCACTAGACTAACTCTCTTGCCTCACCTAACCATGGCCGGCACTAGACTAACTCTCTAACCTCACCTAACCATGGCCGGCACTAGACTAACTCTCTTGCCTCACCTAACCATGGCCGGCACTAGACTAACTCTCTAACCTCACCTAACCATGGCCGGCACTAGACTAACTCTCTAACCTCACCTAACCATGGCCGGCACTAGACTAACTCTCTAACCTCACCTAACCATGGCCGGCACTAGACTCTCTAACCTCACCTAACCATGGCCGGCACTAGACTAACTCTCTAACCTCACCTATCCATGGCCGGCACTAGACTAACTCTAACCTCACCTAACCATGGCGGGCACTAGACTAACTCTAACCTCACCTAACCATGGCCGGCACTAGACTAACTCTCTAACCTCACCTAACCATGGCGGGCACTAGACTAACTCTCTAACCTCACCTAACCATGGCGGGCACTAGACTAACTCTCTAACCTCACCTAACCATGGCCGGCACTAGACTAACTCTCTAACCTCACCTAACCATGGCGGGCACTAGACTAACTCTCTAACCTCACCTAACCATGGCGGGCACTAGACTAACTCTCTAACCTCACCTAACCATGGCAGGCACTAGACTAACTTTAACCTCACCTAACCATGGCCGGCACTAGACTAACTCTCTAACCTCACCTAACCATGGCCGGCACTAGACTAACTCTCTAACCTCACCTAACCATGGCCGGTACTAGACTAACTCTAACCATACCTTACCATGGCGGGCACTAGACTAACTCTAACCTCACCTAACCATGGCTGGCACTAGACTAACTCTCTAACCTCACCTAACCATAGCGGGCACTAGACTAACTCTCTAACCTTACCTAACCATGGCCGGCACTAGACTAACTCTCTAACCTCACCTAACCATGGCCGGCACTGGACTAACTCTGGCACTTCTCTCACCCTCACTTAACCCTGGCTGCGCTGGCACTAACTCTCAACCGCCCCATGCTGGCACTTCTCTAACCCACAACTAACCATGACTGGCACTTATATAACCCTCACCTAACCATGGCCGCCACAACACTTGAGGTGGCCGTACATCTGTAGATTTTTCAGCCGATCGACCATCTGATTCGATAATAATTATCGAATCAGATGAAAATCGGTGCTGCCCAAAGTATGCCAGAACAATACAATGAATTCCAGGCCAAATGCAGGAAAATCTAGGGCTGACATGCTCGATCAGGAGCGTGCTGGTAACGGCGGCAATAATTGTGAATGACAAATGCAAAGGAAACCCCTAGCCACAGTCCCCCCCTAATATACATGAAACTACCCTCCGACTAGCCCCCCGCCGTGTGCCTCTGCATTATTACCTTACCTGGCCAATGTCTGTACTCCTCTTCCGGATTTGTGCCCCACGTGGTTGTCGGAGCATATGCACGCGGGGCACATGAGTGACATCACCTACGTGCCCCACATGCAGTACGCTGGCAACAATGTGGTGCGCGGGCGCAGAAGAATAGTGTGGACACAGCAGCGGGCACCTAATAGGTGAAATAGTAATGCAGGGGCCTAATGATAGCCATAGGCTACCATTATAAAACAGAAGACCGAGAGTCCAATATAGTGTAGTATGTACTGAAACCAGGAGGGAATAGCGAATCGTAAGTAATATACTTACAAACCTGGGTTACCCCTGAGGCAACCACTGTATAGGCAGGTGGGGAGATTAGGCCTGTCCCCACTCAGGGCTAAGATGTCGCTCTCTGTAGAAAGAAGAAAAGAGGGTGTACCACTCTTCCACCGGGGGTGGATAACTTGATATAAGGATGTACAGAGGCGCCAGAAGGATAAAAAGTGCTAAAAAGTTTAAAATTATTGGACCCCGAGCTGTGTGATACTCCGGTTGTTTATGGCCTGATGAAGCATGATTGTGCTCGTGAAATGCGTTGCAGTTTTATCTAGGAGTATGTGAATAAATTATTACTACCTCAAGCGACAGCACCGTGTCTGTTTTTGGTGTGGCCGCCCCACCACCGCCACCGGAACATTTTAAACTTTTTAGCACTTTTTATCCTTCTGGCGCCTCTGTACATCCTTATATCGGCTACCATTAGGCTGCAGTAGCAGTGCAACAATTTGCTGCAATGTACCGTGCCAGTGTGAAAGGGCCCTTAGAGTCCTTTTCCACTATATCAGTGAAACATCAAACCAGAGAAATACAGGTGAAACTTGAAAAAAATTAGCATATTGTGTAAAAGTGCATTTATTTCTGTAATTCTACTTGCAAAGTGAAACTAATATATGAAATAGACTCATTACCTGCAAAAAGAGATATTTCAAGCCCGTATTTGTTATAATTGTGATGATTACGGTTTACAACTTATGAGAACCCCAAAATCACAATCTCACACCGTTAGATTATTGTGAAAATGTTCACTAATCTAGGCTCAAAGTGACAGACTCTAATCAGCTAATTCATCCACCTGCAAAGGCTTCCTATTTCATATATTAGTTTCACCTTTTAAGTTGAATTACTGAAATAAATGGACTTTTGCACCATATTCAATTTTTTTGCGTTTCACTTGTATTCATTCTTTAACTGTATTTTTTTTATATTTACTAACATTATATTGGTTAGTGATAAACAATAAATAAAGAAAAACCGAACAAGCTTAAAGAGACTCTGTAACAAAATTTTGAGCCTTATTTCTTCTATCCTATAAGTTCCTATGCCTGTTCTAATGTGGTCTGTCTTAATGCAGCCTTTTTTAGTTGCACTGTCTCTGTAATAAATCTTATCTCCTTTCCTCTGTCGGCTCTGTCGGGATGAGGCTGGAATGTGTGGAATGTACAGCACTGCTTGTCATTGGCAGAAGCTTTACACACCCTCTCCAAGCTCTGCATGACTCACACAGTAAGCTGTTTGTAAACACTGCCTAAAACTGTTAATTACAAGCCAGGATTGCAGCAGGGAGTGGCAGAAACAGCACAGAGGGGCCCAGGAGAACATAATGAAGAGAATGGTATGCTTTTTATTGTAAGAATTTTAGATTACAGATTCTCTTTAAAACCATTAATATCCCCTTTAAATCCCGAAGCCTTTGCACATGCTAGCACAATGCAATAACAAATCCACGGTGATAAGAGCCTATAAATGTGGCATACTACGGAATCCCATCCCCATTGGCTCAGTTCAGTAATAGAAAGAGGGGGATGAACACAACTGGTGTACTTGAAAACCTGAAGCTTTATGCATAAGAGTGTTCAGGCAAGGGCGGCCCACACCCCTTTTTGAACCATTTCTCAGTTGTATGTAAAGTATGACAGACTGGTATGACAGACTGTGTTATGAAATATGTAACAAGGTGTGGGCCATAGGGCATGCCTTGGGGAAATTAATGAAACTCTAAAGCACTTAAACCCTTAATTGTAAAACACCCATGCAGTGCCTGAAATGTATTTATTTATAAACTTACTTCTGGCATGCGCTGAGTGTTGTAAGATCATAAAGCATCACTGAGTATACTATTGTCCCAGGTTCAGTTTCTATGCCTCCTTAAGTCTTCTCAGTACCCATGATGGACTCTCCATGTACGAAACTCAGCTTGACCACCGTATTGCCTGAATACTACTTGACCTGAACTTTGACTTGTCAACCGTGATACTAGATCTGCTGCCTGACCTGGCCTTGTGTAACGATTGTGGAATTCTCTCCGTGATCAGCGCACAAGACGTGCGCTGACACTGCGGAAATCCTCCACAAGCGTGTAATTTGAGGGAACCCAGCAAAAGGTGCAATGCACCTGTAGAGGGAAATTCCTGTCGGCAGGTGGAGCTGTGGAGTGCAGAGGAACAGCTCCTCTGCCCTGCCACAGACGCAAGACAGGAATTGCACGAAGGGAAGAAACGCAGGGAAAGATAGCCCTGAAGGAGAGAGCAAAGCGACAGAGGGTATGTGTGTGCACCAATCTAGTCGCCAACCCGCGACAGTGCATACACAACCATGAAGAACAGGAGAGAAGGCAATCGCCAGAGATGGCGATTGCTAACAGCGACACAAGACTGAATAAGCACAGATAAGGAATGTATGTATGTCCACCAATCTAGCCGCCACCCTGCGACGGCAGACACACAACAAAGAAAACCAAGTGAGAGCGCAATCGCAAGAGAAGCAATTGCGAAAGAGAATGAGCATAGGGACAGATTGTATGTGTGTGCACCAAACTAGTCGTCAACCCGCGACAGTGCATACACAACAGTAGATATGAAGTAGGAACGCAATTGCGAGAGAGGCGATTGCCAGAGGTGACACAAGGCTACAGCAAGGCAGAGCACGAGAGTAGCAAAGGCACAGCAAATCATACAATGAGAAGATAAGGAAAATAACAAACGCTAGCTAAATGCGAACACCGCACTCATTCGCAACAATGCACGCGTTTATGCGCGGTCTCCGCGTGATAAGCACAACAGAGACAAGCACGCCTAACTAACCACCGTCAGACAAACATGAAACAGAGGACGCGAGCGCTTGCTTAACGGTTACCTCACCGAGCCTCCAGCAAGCATTCGTAGCAGACAAGACAGATACACGAAAACAGGAATAAGTGAGAGATAGGATCCACAGCACTAGCGCAAAAGGCTAGTGCGATCCAGGAAGACAGAACAGAAGGATCCACAGCACTAGCGCAAGGCGAGTGCGATCCAAGTACAGAAAGAGAGTAGCAGACCAGAAGGATCCACAGCACTAGCGCAAGGCGAGTGCGATCCAAGTATAGAAAGAGAAATGGAGATCAGACGGATCCACAGCACTAGCGCAAGGCGAGTGCGATCCTGGCAAGACAGATCAGATGAGATAGCTGGTAGCAACCGCTGCTCCAGCTATACTCCAAGAACAAAGATCAGAACGACTTCCTGTCGACCACCGCTGGGACAGGACAATCGCAACAGACAAACAAAACAGATATGCAATCCTAACTGCACTAGGGAACCTGCCTAGTGCAGTCCCAGGAATTACTCTAGGCTAATCTTAAAACAAAGAGCAAGGCTGACACTCCAAGAGTGTTTCACAGGACTAATCCTTATGACCAGCCCAGATCTGTGATATCACATGGTATATATAGAGCAAGCCTACAAAGGATGTGGCTAGGCAATCTGCATGACAAACGTATGCAAATTCCTCAGCAGCAAGCTGCCAAACTGACAAAAGGTCTCTCTTCCAGAGACCTGCAGAATGCAGACCTGAACAGTGGTCAAAAGGCTGCCTGCCTGCGCAGGCAGCCGAGCGAATCCTTACACCTTGGTTTGTCCGCCATATTGCCAGACTACCGATTGACTTGACCTTGGCTTGCTTATGATATTGCCTAAACACTGCCTGACTTTACCTCGGCTTGTCCACCATATAACCCCTTTTCGAGTCTCTTCCAAGTCTTCCACCATGACCACCCTTGTTTCTAATAGCTGTTACTAGAGCAAGCAGTGTGGCAGCAAATATTCTGTTGCCCTCTAAAGGTTCTGGCCCATCATCTCTCACTTGCTGTTCTGGTGAAGACCATGGAGCCCTTAGGTCCCTCATCCTAAGTGAGCTTTCATTGCCAAATGCAAATCAGACAGGCATAACAGGCAGCAGCCCAAGGCCACATTCCTGCCTATTGAGCTATGCTATCTCCATACTTAAAGGTGTTTCCTTAAATTACCAACAAAATGATCCAGCTGTATTACATCCATGAAGCACATCTCTCTCAGTGGGATTACCACAGATTGGTGGAGCCAGATTTGGGAGAGTGTCCTGAATGTAAGGAGCAGATCTTGGACTGTTGGCATATGTCTTGGAGATGCCAAGTAAAGCCCAGTTTTGGAGAGAGGTGTCATCATTCCTCTTAGGTATCTTAGAACATTTCCTGCCTTGGAGGGCATTTTCTCTACGAAAGAGGGGATTTTTCTGGCAGAAACTTTGTTTATGGCCATGATGGTGGTAATAGCCACTAGGGATGGTCAATGAAATGCAAATAATTTTGAGTTGATGCAGCATTATGCATTATTTTGTATTCAAATGTATGCAGTTTGAAAATGAACCAATCAAAGCCTACAGATATAACATTAGATTGGTCCCATTTTCAAGCCGCATAAATTTGCATAATCCTGCCTCAACTCGAAATTATTTGTGTCTCATTGACCATCCCTAATAGCGACTAAATAGATGGGCACAGATGCTTCATGGGCCGGATTTACCATAAGGCACTGTAGGCACACGCCTACAGGTTCCTGATGAAGGAGGGGCGGCTCACTTCCCTCCCCTAGTGCCTCCTTTCTTCCCTATGCAGAGTCCTGAGATGTTTAGTCATTTGGCTCTCGAAATTCCACTGAAAAGATCTCCCTTCAGTCGGGGCACCACTAGCTGGCTACCTAATGCTAAGGGACCCCTATAGCTACCTATGACGGGTAAGGGAGAAGTGACAGCTTGAACAGCCACCACACTTGCAGTGCGGATCAGTGGGGGTTTGTGGGTTTCTCGAGGGTGAAGTTTAGGATGCCAAGACATCTGTGCCTATAGGCTCCCGTGATGTAAATCCGGGCCTGGCTCTTACTAGAAATAATTTGTTGGCGAAATCATCCTTGATGAGAAAATCATTTACATACCAAAAATAATTATAAATAAATATTCTGGCTAAATTCCAGAAAAAAATGGGCCAAGTGGTTACCAGCCGTGCAAACCCAATAACTGGTATATTTTAATGCATCAGGCTGCTTTTGTCTACTTTGAAATGACAAGCTTTGTACAGCTACTCACAGGCACTCTGATTGTACAACTTAATTATTTATGAGCACCATGCCTTGGTCCTTGTTGTTAACTAGCTAATAAATAAGAAGATATAAGAAGTAAAAAAAAAATTAGAGCATGCTGCATTTTTTCCGGATAACCTTGTGCGACTGTGGTAAGCATGCGCGTTTTTTTTTCCGCATGCGAATGCACATGGTGTCCCATACACAAAAAGCATGTGCAAAAAATGTGAATATATATTTAGAACGGCACTTGAGTCTCACTTTTTTCAGCCTACACTGTAATAAACACTCTGAAGTTCCATTATTCCGTACACTAAATGTCATCTTACATTGAGGAAGGAAAAAAGGGTGCAGGAGCCCTAAAGGTAAAAAACGACATTTCAGCAGAAATTTGGGCACACAGCAGCGGCTGCTATCAGGCGCCTCCAGGCACCAAAATTTACCTTCTTTGTCACAAATTGCTACTTTAAACAGAATCTGTACTCTAAAATTCTTACAATAAAAAGCATACCATTCTATTCATTATGTTCTCCTGGGCCCCTCTTTGCTGTTTCTGCCACTCCCTGCTGCAATCCTGGCTTGTAATTGCCAGTTTTAGGCAGTGTTTACAAACAAAAGACATGGCTTCTAACTAGAGTATGATAAGCTTGAGAGTAGCTCAGTCTCTGACTCATACAGAGCATGGAGAGGATGTGTATAGCTTCTGCCAATGACAAGCAGTGCAGCACATTCCACACATTCCAGCCTCAGCCGACAGAAGAGAGAAGATTAGATCATATAACAGAGATAACACAGCCACTGTACAACTAGAAAAGGCTGCAGTAACACAGACCACATTAGAACAGGTATAGGAACTCATAGGATAGAAGAAATAAGGCTGAACATTGTGTTACAGAGTCTCTTTAATAACGAGGCAAAGTAGGTAAATTTCGGCACCCAGAGGTGCCTGATAGAATCGCGGGCACTGGGGACCTACAGAAATGCAAACTGTGGCATTGCAAAGTGGGCATGGCAGGAGGGTTAAGGTTTAGGAGGGGGGTTAGTTAGGTGCCACCAGGGGGGATTATGGTAAGGCTCCACGGAGGGGGGGGGGGGACTTAGGGTTAGGCATTGGTGGAGGGGGGGGGGTTCTGTGTGAGAGAGGGGTTAGGTTTAGCCATACTAAGATATCAGTAAACATTACCGATATTTTACTATCGATATTTAGCGGTAGAATATTGCTAATTTTAACAATATTCTACTAGCACCAATCCCCTGCACCCTTTTTTCCAGGCGCCTTTATTTCATGTGTGCATTTTACATAAAGGGATGAAGTTCCTGTGTGGATGACCTCGTACTGTTGTCACCAACGTAGATAAGTCAGGAAGATGTCTTGGAAGTCCTAGAGAAAGCTAGCACAGCGTGAGCAGATCTACCAATTAAGAGCAAACCAAAACCATAATGTTCCAAAGGAAAAAAAACACACAACGCGAGGCAAGAACCCCTCCTTCACACTAAATAGCTGTAATCTTAGTGGAAATGATAGATGCACTTATCTTGGTATGAAAATAAACCAATCTGGAAGTTTTATGCTAACCATAGGGGCTCTGAAAGACAAGCATGCAGAACTTTCTATGGCAACACAGGATATCTTCATTATATCAAACCACTAGTGAGAGGCTGACTCAATCATTTTTGGCAGCGTTATCACTCCAGTCCTCTTCTATGGCAGTGAAGTATGGGTCCCTGCCATGTACTCAGATGAATTAAAGCGATATTTCAACCCAGCAGACATATTCTTGTTGAAATTCTTCAAACCTCTCCTTGAAGTCCATTAAAGGGCTTCAACCATCATCGAGGTCATAAGGTGAACCTAGGCAAATTTAAAGTCCTGTTTGCAATGTTTACAGGTGAAACTCAAAAAATTTGGATATCATGAAAAAGTTAATTTATGTCAATAATTCTGAACCAGACTGAGAGACCATTTAAAGCAGGGGTCAGGAACCTTTTTTGGCTGAGAGAACCATAAATGCCACATATTTTAAAATGTAATTCCGTGAGAGCCATACAATATGTTTCAAACTGGGACAGTGTGATTGCGCAGCAGAGGGCTCACGTCCCTGTCGCCATGGAGATGTGTATACAGTTGATCCTCTGGGCAGCGGAAGTGTCAGACAAGTCTTCAGCTTCTCTTGGGTTTCAGCAACATCAGCAATTTCCCCGAGACCCAGACAGGAGAAATACCGACTAACAGCTTGTACAATTAGCTAGCTGACTTGGGGTTGATTCACTTTGTAGGACAAGATCCCCGCACTTTGGCATAATGGGCTGTTTGCCAAGTGATAGGCAGCCTATTGGGTCAATCAAATGCGGGGGTCTCGTCCTACAAAGTCACTGGACCTGACAGGGTCCAGGGTGGGACAATTGGAGCGGCCGTTAGTTTTGGGGGTAGCGCGAGTACGTTAGTAGTGCATGCTACAGCAGTAGTGTGACTACTTTGAAAATATTACTTGCGCTGCCACACTAAGCTGTGCTGCTTGAGTAGTGTAGCTTAGTGAATCCACCCCTAACTGTGAGCCAGATGTAGCCATCAAAAGAGTCAGATCTGGCTCCCAAGCCATAGGTTCCTTACCCCTGATTTAAAGGCTCAGGAATCCTTTGTAGGTGTTTTGTATTAATTAGCTTAGAGTCTGACACTTTGAGCGTAGAACATTGAACATTTTCACAATATTCTAATGGTCGGAGCTGTAAGGGCTCTTTCACACTAGCTAACGCGGGCACAAACCCGATTTCGTGCACGCGTTATGAATCACGGCAGGTCGTTGGTAAGTTGCGGTTCAACGCGTATCAGCGGTGCTAGTTCTAATTCATTAGATGGGAAAACACTTGCTTGATGATTATAACTCTCTGGAATGCTTTATCTAATGCGAATGGTAACATGAAAGTCAATGGACTTTCATGTTACCTTTCTTACCGCATCCTAGGTGCGTTCTGTCAAGACGGGCGGCACAGCTCCTAGTGTGAAAGAGCTTTGCATGTGCAGGCGAAACTCGAAAAATCGAGCAAAATCCATTTATTTCAGTAATTCAACTTAAAGTGAACCTTAAGTGTCCCAAAAAAAATGAGTTTTACTCACCTGGGGCTTACCTCAGCCCCCTGCAGCTGATCGGTGCCCACGACGAGTCGCTCTGATGCTCCGGGTCCCGCTGGCGGCCACTTCCGGTTTCGCCGTCAGGACCCGTCAGGCTGGGGAACGCGGCTGATACTACGCGTTCCCAGCCAAAATAGCACCCCTATGCGGCCATATGTCCGCATACGGGTGCCTATGCGGACATATGGCCGCATAGGGGTGCTATTTTGGCTGGGAATGCGTAGTATCAGCCGCGTTCCCCAGCCTGACGGGTCCTGACGGCGAAACCGGAAGTGGCCGCCAGCGGGACCCGGAGCATCAGAGCGACTCGTCGTGGGCACCGATCAGCTGCAGGGGGCTGAGGTAAGCCCCAGGTGAGTAAAACTCATTTTTTTTGGGACACTTAAGGTTCACTTTAAAGGATACCCGAAGTGACATTTGACATAGACATGTGTATGTACAGTGCTTAGCACACAAATAACTATGTTGTGTTCCTTTTTTTTTCACTGTCTAGAGTTAAATATCAGGTATGTAAGTGGCTGACTCAGACAGGAAGTGACTACAGTGTGACCCTCACTGATAAGAAATTACAAACTATAAAACACTTTCCTAGCAGAAAATGGCTTCTGAGAGCAGGACAGAGATAAAAAGGGGAATTTCTTATCAGGGTGGGTCACACTGTAGTCACTTCCTGTCTGAGTCAGGACTGAGTCAGCCACTTACATACCTGATATTTAACTCTTTCAGGCAGAAAAAGAAAAAAAAGGAACACAGCATAGTTATTTGTGTGCTAAGCACTGTACATACACATGTCTATCTCATCCTGTCACATGTCACTTCGGGTATCCTTTAAACGGTGAAACTAATATATGGAATAGACTCATTACATGCAGAGCTAGATATTTCAAGCCTTTATTTGTTATAATTTTGATGATTATGGCTTCCAGCTTACAAGAACCTATGAAATATGAAATGTAAATGTTAGGTACCATTCACTGCCCTGAATCTCTGCATATTTTACTGTAAACCTGCTTTGCATGGCACTCAGCTGTTACTGGGATGGGAGTGTACAGTAGATTACATTTCAGTGGTGCGCATGGGGACTGAATCTATATCCAAACATGTTGGCTATTGGATCATACCACTCTATCCCCAGAGACATACAGTAGATGAATCCAAAATGGACATGAACACGTGAGGCAAAGCAACTTGCTGCATGTGGCCAATCTTGACAGATTTTTGTAATGAACATCTCACCTGATCTGCATGCTTGTTCAGGATCTATGGCTAAAAGAATTAGAAACCAAGGCTCAGCAGGACACTCAGGCAATGTGAATTGTTAAAAAGGAAATAAATATGGCAGCCTCCGTATCCCTCTCACGTCAGGAGTCCTTTAATGTTTCCTGTGAGTTTTCTCTCAGGAGTTGTTTTCTCTTCAAAATACCTTTTTTTTAGGTCCAGGCAGGTGAAAAAGCACAAAAAAGTAGTTAAGAAAAGTAAAATAAAACTTAAGTAAATTTATGACAACTTATTTTGAGCTCTCTCTTGCTTGCTGGCGGCTGAAAAGTATTTTATTGATGATGAGGTGTGAAAACATCTCAAGTAAGAGAACTCAGGAGAAAAGTTAAATGAGTCAGAGCCCAAGCTTTCCACTGTTGCCATGGCTTCCTGTAAGTTTTCTGAAAAGTTATAGCAGGTGCAGACTGAAGATGAATTATAATATTTAACAGCACTCAGTTATAAAATGACTTGTATAGTAATGACACATTTGTCGGTTATGCTCCTCGAAAAAGAAGAAACCACTGAAATAAATATTCAACTAACAAAGGTCATTTGTATTTGCTTTCGAAATTTGATTCAGCAGAATATTTTAAAGGACCCTGACCAGTGCCATAAAAATGAAATCTGGACTTACCTGTGACTTCCTCCAGCCTTCCAGTAGCCTACGAGGTCCCCCGGTATCTTCTTGGTTCCTTCCATGGTCCCGCTGGTGGCTCTGGTAATCCGGCGACTTCGGCTGAAGTTGTGCATGCACCCCCCCCCTGCGCATCATCATGCCGGGCACCTTAAGGGTCCTACGAATGCGTGGTTCAGTCTTTAGAGAACCATGCATGGGCAGGACCCTTACAGCGACCGGCATGATGACACGGGGCAGGCACACGCGACTTCAGCTGAAGTCACCAGATTACCGGAGCCGCCAGCAGGACCACGGAAGGGACCAAGAAGATGAGGGGCTACTGGGGGGCTTGAGGAAGCCCCAGGAAAGTCCACATTTCATTTTTATGGCACTGCTCATGGTCCCTTTAAACAAAAGTCAAGCGCTAGGCAATTTTCTTGCGATCCAACAATTTACATTTTTTTCCCGCTTTTCTTTTTTTCACACTTTTACCATTGTGCCGTGAAACCCACCTGAATGCATGATAATCATGTTATAACGCACGATAATCATGTTATAACGCACATGGTGTAAATCGATAAAATCACAGTGAATTCAAGATTGTGAATGTAAGTGAAAAAGGGCCATAGGCTTGTGTTTGTTATATGTACTACGAAGACTGCACAGAAGAAAAGGACAGTTCAGTATGTTAAAGAGGCACTGTATATATACAGTATATATAGTAGAATATATATTATATATAGTAGAATGCAGTAAATTATTCAGGATACAAACTTTTATGTTAATTTTTATGTATCCAGCAACAGAAACACCCTCTATATATATATATATTGCTGTAAATTGGTATATAACCCCACCCTACCTATGATGTCACAGCTGTTTAGCTATGTGAGAGTCTCCTCCCAGAGCACTCTGGGAGATGAGGTATATTTTGTATTGACCTTTGGAATTCTAAGAAACAAACATTATAAAACAACAAAGTGAAACCAGTACGTGTGCAGCTGTGGGATTGCATACAAAACTTCCAGATAAATCTGTAGTAAAGAAGTGAGGCCAAATATCCACCTGCAACAATACAGAAGCTCTTCAAATTGTAGCCATCTCAAAGACCAGGTGGATCTATCGTTTGTACATGGTAAAGTTTGAGGACGCATCTTTTTACTAAGAAACAAGCATTGCAGAGATCACCTGACAGGACTAAAGGTGTCGCCACCAGTGGTGTCAGAATGTAAATCAGGGAGAGGAAAGATTTTACAACGGGCAAACACTGACTAAATCATTAATAAACGAATAAACGAATATTGTAAAAAATAAGTTTTAGGGCCCATTCACACTTGTGTATTCTCAGAGTGATTTCAGCATCGCTGAAAATCGCTAGCGGTTTAAAAAACAAGTGTACAATGAAAGTGTATTGTCGGGCGTTTTGTCAATGTTTGTATAACTTGTTTAAAAATAAATATAAAATCAAAAATGTAAATGTAACGCTCCTGGGAAAATAGGAGGAGCTAAAATACAAACATACGCCTAACTGTGTGAGCTTGTTTTCCGAGGTTTTACAGTACTGGTTTAAACATGCAAATAAATGTGGACCAATTTATAAAAATATCAATTTAATATCGAATAAATATTACAATATCAAAACAATATAATATTGCACTTTTGATATAAAACAAAACTCATAAGGTCATTCTTATAATAAGCAATGAGCTGGATAATAATTTCAGTAAAACATCAAAATGTTATTATACTTATTCACCAATACAAAAGGCTTAAACCAATTAGCAGTCAACTCAAATACAGTGCAGAGTTATGACTCATCAAATATGGCCGTCGGCCCTGTTACTCAATTTACCACAGGGTCTCTGGAGACAAAATGGATGAATTGAACGACAACAAAATGGCTGTTATCAAAATCAAAATGGCTGCTATCAAAAACAAAATGGTGGCTATCAAAAACAAAATGGTGGCTATCAAAAACAAAATGGTGGCTATCAAAAGTCAAAATTGCGCAGTCCAAAATCAAAAATGCGCTATCCAAAATAAACTGGCTGATGTCAGCTATACCATTCAATATAACACATTTAGGATGACTCAGTGGATCTGACGACTGGGCGTTGCCCCACAATCGCTATGCAATCAACTATAAATGACAGGAATTTTCCCACTGTCTATACTTTAACCTCCGCTGGCCTGTGTTACTACACAGAGCAGGCGGGTAAAATACATATAATTTTGGAATAAAATATCTATTGAGTCGTCCTAAATTTGGCTAGGTGTGGCTTGCACATGCTGCGGCAAAGTATCAAAATATCTAGAGGAGGTAGCTTGAAAGGTCTAGCTTTTATCCAAAAAGAAAAATAAGTTATGGATTTCACAGTCAGCGATTCTTGAACGATTGATTGTGTCAATCTAAAGAAAAATATATCCACTGAATGGGTTTTATCAAATATATGGAATGAGTAATTCCTGTGCACTGGAAGAACGCACTCCCTTTGGCTATAAATGACTATAAACTTAAGAAAGACAATCGTCAATAAATCAAAAGTTCAGATATTCGTGCTGTGATAAGCCATATGACTAAAAAGAAAAATCAGAACTGGGTTCAAGTATAGTCACCAAGATGGCCTCTGGGCGTGTTCCTCTTAGGCGTGGCTGTGTTCAGATGGCATGAATCCTCTATGTCCTGGTCTGCTCAGATCTCCTGATGGTCTGACCCTTCCCATTGAATGACCCCTCTCATCTTATTCCCCTCACTACCTATGGTCCTGCCCAGGAGATTAAATCTTCTAACCTATCACTGGGCAGTGGGAGTGACCAATGGGAGCTTTCTGTGACTAATGTTTAACCCAAGTGTAATACTGGCTTTCACCCTTTGTAGGTGCTGTTGGCTAACTAATCACAGACTTATTGGGATATTTGGCAAACTAAAGACAAAAATCATGTTTTATTATACCCCAACAGTGAATAAATCAATGTTATAAAAATTCATATCTTATGGATAGCTGCTCTGGATGGGATCATTGGTTATTATTTAGTATACAGTGACCTTTTCTATCATATCCAAGATAGATTTGATTTTATCCAAAATCATAGTGGCATATTGAAAACCACCATGGACCTCCTTATATAAAACATTGTTTTTGTTAGCATGGTTTTATATCTCTAACATTATTGTTTAATATACAACACTGGTAACCATATAACATTTCTATACCATTCTGGATATATTCATTCAGGGAATCTTTATATTAACACGTATACATTTTCAATAACATTTTCATATTGTTACTGGTTTGCCCAGCTATAAGAAAAATAAAGGTATTTCCTAAGCCTTGTGTTTGTGTCTGGACTTTGGAAACACAAATATTGCATAGAACCCTTGCATGGGTTTTGGTTTCACATTCAATGTAGCCAGGTTTGAGCCATTGTATACAGATATTAGTCCATTTTTAAACACACTATTGTCACTCAGACTCCTCTTGTTTGCTATCTTGTCAAGTGTTTTGACCTAAAACAAAGAATGGTCTGATATCATTGTTCCCAGTAGGGTGAATGGGATTACCCATTGCAAATAGCACATCAGCTGACTGCCTGTTGTTCAACATCTGACCTTCCTTTAGAGACACATACAAGTCAGCCTTGCATGGCAATATTACATCGCCATATTAAAATATGCTCTGCCTTTCTCAATGATCAATGTATATGTTAACCTATAATCACCCTACATTAAGAAGTCTTTGTCTTCTGTAACCTAAGGAAAGGAAATTATTAGGTCTATGTGTATCTGATCATACACAGTTCAGTTTATTGGAAAAATGATATCCCGCCATATGGAAATCTCGACACATCCCCCTTTTCTTTTGGAATGTTCCAGGGTGTGACCATTTCAAAAGAACAACAAGGATTATTAAACGTTTTTCGTTGCTTCATTCCCGTGGGAACACGTTGTGAACAAATCTTTATGTTTTGTATTTGTAATCCAAGTACAGAGGGAAATGGACTTTAAAACATTGTCTTCATCATATTGAAGTTCATGTTTCATGCTTCAAGAAAAATAAACTTGGCAAATGATACTCCAGCTGTAAACAAACAGGTTTCCTCTTGTTGCAAAGGTAGCAAACAGCAACTGTAACAGCGATGAACTGCTTTGGCCTTTGGTTCAAATAAAAGGATTTTCCGGATCTGCTTCAAGATTTGAATAACTCACTCCTGTGAGTATCTGGTGTGGAACAGGTATCAGACCTGCATCTCCCTTCAATGGACCTCGGATACATCAGCTCGTCATTCAACGACACATCGCGGGTTTAGGCTCATCTGGACCCTCTAGGATAGTAACATCTATCTGGTCATGATGAACTCCGCTGTATCCGGTAACATCACGGATGCTGAATCTGGCATCACTCGTGGCTCGGCACTCTTCCCCAAGATTAGGACTGCGTAAAGGATGGCAATCATCAGGTGGGGCATCTTTGCGCCGGATTGGAATCTTTGTGTCCATATGGATTCTAGTAGAGATTAACACATCATTAGGTATACCTGTCAGGAGAAAAATAATTTGTTAGCACACATTTCAAGATTGCTCAATTCTCCGTAGCTGTGAGCTAGGGTGACATATACGCAGTTGATTAATATGTACCCATTTTTCAACAAAGTCATCCCCCTTAGGGATTTTAACCTTATAAACCACAGGAGACAATTTATCGGTGATTGGATATGGACCTTTCCATGAAGGGAGGAATTTCTTTTCCTTTACCTGGTCTCTGGCAAAATTATACAGATACACCTTATCGTCAACCTGATACTCCTTTTGTGTGGTTTTGAGGTCATAGTACGTTTTCGTACTGACTGCGGCTCTTTCGATGTTTCTTTGAGCAAATGCAAAGGCATGCTGGAGGTGCTTCCGTAAGTTCTCCACATATTGATGTGCAGTAGTTGCATTCATCAAATTGTGATCCGTGGTTTTGTAAAGCAAATGTTGGGGTAACACCATCTTTCTACCTGTGAGCATCTCAAATGGCGAAAGTTTGGTTGCTGCGCTTGGAGTAGCTCTAATAGCCATGAGAACTAGTGGCAGCTTGACATCCCAGTCTTTACCTGATTCGCTAACAAATTTTTTCAGGATATTTACAATGGATTGATTGTAACGCTCCACTCCACCACTAGAGGCTGGTCGGTAAGCTATGTGTAGCTTCCGTTTTACCCCTAGGATTTCCCACATTTTGGTCATTACTTCACTGGTGAAGTGACTTCCGCGATCGGATTCGATGCGCTGTGGAAGACCAAATCGGGAAAATATGTGGTTAATGAGCAGTGATGCGCACACACTGGAACTGCATGTTTTACTTGGTAGACATTCTACCCATTTAGTGAACAGGCATGTTACGGTTAACATATACCGGTTTCCTTTTGAGGACGTTGTTACTGGACCAATAAAATCGATCTGGATGTCTGACCATGGCATAGCTATGCCTCTTTTCATCAGCGGTGCCCTGTGAGTGGGACCTTGTGGCTGGAATTGAGGGCATACCAAACATCCTTGGCAATATGTCCTGACATCCTGTAACATGTGTGGCCAGTAGGCGTAGTCTCTTAATAACTCATACGTTATTTTCTCTCCTCGATGACCAGCTGTCGGGGCATCATGAGCATGTTGCAACATTAGACCCCGATATGCTGCGGGTACTACCCATTGCGTAATACCATTTTTCGAGGTACGTATTAGCAATCCATCCTGTAATGCAAATTGTGACACACCTTTCATCAAAATACGTAATTCTTCGTTGTCACTGCAGTCTTCCACGGTGATGGGATAATCCTGTGGACTTCCAATATGTTTATAAAACAAACCAATTATGGGATCCCCCTTTTGGCTTGCAATGAGATCCTCACTAGGAGAATCTTGACTCCACATTGCCACACTGGGTTGAGACTCCTTTTGGGCCTGCCCCCTAGTGGTGACATTTACTTCGATAGTTCCCATGAGGTCATTGATATCGAAGATTTCACCATCAATGGCTGCTTTCTTAGCGAGGGAATCTGCTAAATCGTTCCCATCTTTATCAGCGCCAGGATGTTTCGAATGACCCCTTACCTTTTTCCAGTAAATGGTAAGACCGTGGGTATTAACCAGTTCATCAATTTTACAAAACAATTTACCATGTTTGACTGGCTTTTTGTTACTCCTTGTCATGCTAGTCCTTTTCCAACTGGGAAAATATTCCACAAAACTGTTCCGAACATACTCAGAATCTGTTATCAAAACAAATTCCTTAAGGTCATGTTCGATAGCCATTTGTATAGCTTTATACACGGCAGCGAGTTCTGCGACCTGGCTACTTTTGGGACCAATTTTGTATCCCGCAGATATCTCTGGAAATATGTTATTCCATACGATACCGATACCTGCAACCAGCATCTTTTCATCTCCTTCTGTGTGAAAAGAACAGCCGTCAACATATGCACATGGTAGTGATTTGCAGTACTCCTCTTCATAGGATTTATATGGAGATAGAGATTGCTCTTCCAGAAAATCGTTTTCTGGTGGCTCATCTTTATGTTCCACATGAGAGCAATCATGGAGTTCAGCTAATCCTTGAGCAACTGGATTTTTAGTATCCTGTTTATATTTGATTTCCAGTGGCCATCCCATTAGGGACATTGTCCATGCCGTTATCCTACTGTTTGACAGGTTACCTTCTTTTATTTGGTTACTTTGCAAATATTGTAGTGATTGGTGTGCAGTTTCTACAATGATCTTTTCCCCTTGAATAAAACTTCTGAAATATTGCAAAGCCCACACAGTTGCTAATAATGCCTTCTCACAATTATTAAATTTGATTTCAACTGGTGATAGTGATTTACTGGCATAAGCAATTATTTTATTCAGTCTTTCTTGCTTTTGGAAAAGAACTGCACTTACACTCTTGTCGGTAAAACCTGTTTCAACATAGAAGGGTTTACCACCTTCTGGATAAGCAAGGCATGGGGCCTGTATGAGTTTTGTTTTAAGCTCAGATACAGCTTGTTCATGGCACTCATCCCATTCCCATTGTACTCCTTTCTTTAGCAGCTGCAATAGCGGCTTTGTAATCTCAGCATAGTTATCTATGAACTTGCGAGAATAATTCATCATCCCCAGGAATGATCTCAGTTCCTTGAGATTTGTAGGGGACCTCGTATTTTTGATTGCTTCCACTTTCTTTTTCTGTGGATTAATTCCTTCGGCAGTAATTTCATGTCCTAGGAAATTTACCTTAGATCGGCACCATTGAGCTTTCTGTAGGGAAAGTTTAACACCTGCTTCTCTTAGTTGATTCAATACATATCTCAACTCTGAAATATGTTCCTCAAAGATTGTACTTTTGATAAGGATATCATCGACATAAGTTAGGGTACCTCGTTCAGCTGCATCAGGCATTGCTTTGTGCATGAACACAGCAAATTCGTGGCCTGCGTTGATGTATCCGAAAGGCGTACGGGTCCACGCAAATTGTCTATTACCGAATGTGAAGGCTAGTTTGTATTGATCCCTTTCATCCACTTTAATTGTCCAATATCCTTGTGCGCAGTCAAGGGCTGTGAATATTTTAGACCCTTGGATTTGCGCCAAGCATTGGTCAATGTATGGTACAGGCCAACCCGACATGTAGACACGTTTGTTTAACTGTCTCAAGTCTGAGCATAGACGGAACTGACCATTCGGTTTGAGAACTCCGAGTACTGGATGATTGAAGGAACTGTGTACTGGGCGGATAATACCTTTCTTTTCCAGGTTCTTAACAATTTCCGATAATGACTCGTAGGCTGCTAGCGGAAGTCGATATTGTTTGATAAACACAGGGGGTGCATCTGGATCAGTCAGGATTCTCGTAACATGCAGGTTAGTCTCCCCACAGTCATAAGAGTCCTTGGCAAACATCTCCTGGAAATCCCAGAATAGTTGCCTTAGCTGCTGTCGTTCTGATTCATTAGAACATCCATCAGCTATAGAGAGTTGTTCTTCTACCCGTTCCTGAAATTCTGGGAAAATCTCAGGTTGACCTACCTCATAAGCTTCTTCAAGCCTATTAGTTAAGTCATTTGGGGTGTAACATGCTTGATCCTTACCCTGCTGGAGTGATTGATACTCACTTTCATTGATTTCCTGGTTAAAAATCAATGATGTTTCCTCGACATGACATGTACCTTCCTCAGAACTGAAAGGATAAATAGAGTGTATGCTGAACAATCCTTCAGGTGTTGAGAAATATTGTTGGTCCACTATTTGTTCTTCTGTCAAATATTCATCAGGTATTAATCCAATGACTTCATTTTGGAATCCAAAAGTGTAATATTCTGAGTCAATGGCTAAGCCAATCATTGTATCCTCCTGTAACGTGATACTATGAGGGCTCATGTTTTGCATGACCATGTATAATGGTTCCTGATGAATATTTATTAGGGGAATTGGTTTTACCTTCAACCCTAATTGTTGCATCCGATTGGATAAACTAATTAAGGCATCTGCATTTCTCATCTTTTGACCCTTCTTTACTCGAATGGGTAAAAGAAATGATTTGCAACCTTCAGGGATTTTTACTTTTTCAGCGACAGTGATATCTACTGCATATGGTATTCGCTGTCCCCATCTCAGGGCTTGTTCTCTATCCTGGAATTCCTCTGGGTTTCCGGATAATTTGGACCACAGAACATTATTGACCAGATCAACCTGTATGGCAAATCGGTGAATAATGTCGTTTCCTAAGTACATTTGGTACTGTGGTTCCTTTAACACACTGAAGACATGTTTTGCAGATTTGTTTCCTAGATACACAGATAAGATGCATTTTGCAATCACATTATGACTCTGGTTATCGTTATCCAGATCGTGGATCCATTCCTGTGTAGAGATAAATTTGATTACCTGAGGGTCGGTAACCTGCTTCAGCAGTCCTAGGCTTATGTAGCTGGCCTCAGATTTGAGATCCAACTTGGCATATTTTACCCGAGCAATATTATTTACCTGCACGGGAACCAGCACATTATCATTGATTTTCTCGATTTCAACCAATGCCTGTGTATGCTTGGTTATGCCTGCCACTTCCTGGTTTCCCCCTTTAAAGGAAATAGTTAACACATCCTCTTCAAGGACTATCTTTTCAATCTTATCCTTTCGGATATTTATGATGTGAAAAGCAGTGTTAGCATTTTCCTCGGGTTTACCGTTTTTCAGGATCGTGACTTCTGGTATCTGACTGTTCCGGAAATGGATTTCAACAGAGTTAGGCCTTTCCTCAATCATATGGCAGCTACGTTGCGACTGTGCATTGCTGGAGCGCTCAAAATCAATTGGAGTATTGACTTGAGCCCATATTGCTTCATTTATGAAGTCAATTATGGAATTTAGTCGTTTGAGCAAATCGATTCCAATGATCAATCTATCATATGGAAGATCAACAATCAAAGTTGGATGTTTAATGATCTTTTTACCGATCTTATATGTCAGCCAGGATGTGCCTTTTACTTGTAAACTATTACCACCAACGCTTATCAGCGCACCGTCAAAGGCTTTTAATCTTGGCTTCCTTTGTGATGAATCCAAGATCTGCTGGTAATAGTTAAAAGACAGAATAGTGACCTGGGAACCGGTATCCAGTAAACCTGGGATCGGTCCGATACATCCATCTTGTAGATGGGTATCGATAAAATACCGGCCATCTATCTGTTCAAGATTGCAAAGAAAATTGGAATGCTTTTCCATTTGTTGCTTCAGAGAATGATTTCTCTGCAGTGTCAGGGTATTAGGAACTTGTTCCTCCTGATTCCGCCTGCAAGGCATTTGGGTTCCCATGGATTCTACCACTGGGACAATCTGAACAGAGGGTACTTCACGCTCTGGCTCAAATGACATAATATCACCCATTTGTGGTGAAATATCAAGCACATTAGACTTCCCTTCCTCGACCTGGGGTAGGTCGGTACATTGCACATCATTTTCATTAACCGTATTGAGTACTGCCATATCCATCTCCGTGCAGTGATTTATCTCAGTTTCCTTTAGTTGGCAGAGCTGGGCCCTGCCTTCCCAGCTAAAAAATCCTCATGCTGTCTTCCTGCAGATCCCTGAGCCAACTTACCCATCATGTCACTGAGTTTGTTCACTTGATCAACAAGCTGATCAAACCTATTAGGTCGGCGAGGGTTCTGGTTCCTGGGATCATATCTGTTCCCTGCGGGTGATCCACTCCTAGGTGAGTTAGGTGGTGATCTACCCCTAGGTGAATTAGGTGGGTGCTGTCTCCTTTCCCACTGCTGCCTGGGTCGGTTATCCCATTGTCTATATCTTTGGGGTCGTCTGTACCCCTGGGGTTCTCTATATCCCTGGTAACCTCTATACCTTTGACTACCCTGGTTTCCTTGGTAACCCTGGTATCCTTGATACCTGCGATTGAACCGAGGACGGTAGACCTGGTTCTCAGAACCTGAGCTATCCCTATCTGACCCTTTAGGATTTTGTGGTCTGTTTTGATTAGGGTTTTGTTGCTGTCTTTGGCCCTGCTGGATAGGTACTTTTGCGGGAGGTATTTTCTTCTGCTGGGATTCAAGGTTTAGGTCCGTCTTCACTTTGGTTTCTTCTACTCTGTGCTCTGGGTACTTTCTGGTGTTCCTCCCACTTACGTTGGAACTCCCACTGATATTGAACAGCAGTGTCGCTGAGGTAACCATTTTCTCTAGGGAGTTTCCGAAGTCTAACTCATTGGCCATGCTTAACTTTATTTGGGTAGGCAATGCATCATAATATGCCTGTTTAAAATCAAGAGACTCCCAGTTAGGATTCCGATATGCCAAACTGTAAGAGTTTTTTAGCACAGAAAGGAATTCTCGGGGGCTCTGATCGGGTCGACAAGTAAGTCGATACACATCTCGTTTTGCTTCTGAGATAGTGCGATACGGCCCAAACTCCAGCTTCACTTCGTGTGAAACTGCTTGCCATCTAATGATACCTCGCTCCTTAAATGAGGTGAAATAGTGGCGGTATCTGTCATCAAAAACCCATGGGAGAAATCTGATTTTGTCTGCTTCAGACAGATTTAAAGAGTCCATAGTGGATTCATACAACTCCATGTGGGATGCTATTTGCGCTGAACCCTTTTTAGTGAACTTTGGCACAGCGGTGTTTAAGAATTTTATGATGCTGGCCGAGCTCTGTTTTTCTTGGGGGTACTGATTATTTCCCCTATTTGACTCCCCCCTATACGTACCTTTCCCCCTTCTTGGGATAGGGCTGGATTCTCGCTTTCTCTCATCAGCCTCCAATTCATCTGAATCAATATCAGCAAGGGAGTCGTGACCTTTATGGGAATCATCATGCCTAGGGGCCCTCATTTGCATATCTCTCTCTGGAGAGGAATCCAAATGTTGATCTTTAGGGACCCTTGTACTGTCATCGATTATGGTATTCATAGTCTTACATACCGTCTCCATACGATCCAACATGCCTTGCCATTTTAGGTCATATGGAGTGAGTATTGGCGGGCAAGGGCTGGATGATCTATCGAGTCTACCTGCCTGTTGGATTTTGAAGTACTGCTGTTGTAGTTCTTCAAAATCCTGTTTAAGTCTGCGATGCGCTTCACGATTCCGTTCGGCGTCTCTTTCCAGACTTTTGATCGCTACCTCCCTGTCTGAAATATTAATCATTAATTGGTCTCTATCAGCCCTTATAATTTGAAGATCTGATTCCACATCCCGTAACTGGGAGTTCAATGATTGGACGTCTCCCTCTGTTCCTTGCAATTGGGATCTCAACTGTACAATCTCTTTTTTTCTAGACTGTGCAAGGATATCTACCTCTAATAACCCATATAGAACAGAGGGTAGGGCGCCTAACAACCTCTTCTTCAGTTCGGAATCCGAGGTTATTGTGGTCATACATGAAAGATAATGATCCACCAGACCCTTAGATTGAAATATATGATCAGCTTCCTGTTTTATACTTTTCCTCATTCCGCTTATCCATTCATCTACTTCCTCATTATATTTCAGTTGTATAAATATAAATTCCACAATTTTGTCTGTTCCAAATGCAGTTCTGAATCACTACCTGTAGCACTCATGATTCAATAGCCAATGCAATAAAACCAGCTCAATAAAACGTTTTTACACTGTTTAAACCAGTAATGGAAAGTAAACGGATCTCACTAGGGCCTCCAATCTTATGTCGGGCGTTTTGTCAATGTTTGTATAACTTGTTTAAAAATAAATATAAAATCAAAAATGTAAATGTAACGCTCCTGGGAAAATAGGAGGAGCTAAAATACAAACATACGCCTAACTGTGTGAGCTTGTTTTCCGAGGTTTTACAGTACTGGTTTAAACATGCAAATAAATGTGGACCAATTTATAAAAATATCAATTTAATATCGAATAAATATTACAATATCAAAACAATATAATATTGCACTTTTGATATAAAACAAAACTCATAAGGTCATTCTTATAATAAGCAATGAGCTGGATAATAATTTCAGTAAAACATCAAAATGTTATTATACTTATTCACCAATACAAAAGGCTTAAACCAATTAGCAGTCAACTCAAATACAGTGCAGAGTTATGACTCATCAAATATGGCCGTCGGCCCTGTTACTCAATTTACCACAGGGTCTCTGGAGACAAAATGGATGAATTGAACGACAACAAAATGGCTGTTATCAAAATCAAAATGGCTGCTATCAAAAACAAAATGGTGGCTATCAAAAACAAAATGGTGGCTATCAAAAACAAAATGGTGGCTATCAAAAGTCAAAATTGCGCAGTCCAAAATCAAAAATGCGCTATCCAAAATAAACTGGCTGATGTCAGCTATACCATTCAATATAACACATTTAGGATGACTCAGTGGATCTGACGACTGGGCGTTGCCCCACAATCGCTATGCAATCAACTATAAATGACAGGAATTTTCCCACTGTCTATACTTTAACCTCCGCTGGCCTGTGTTACTACACAGAGCAGGCGGGTAAAATACATATAATTTTGGAATAAAATATCTATTGAGTCGTCCTAAATTTGGCTAGGTGTGGCTTGCACATGCTGCGGCAAAGTATCAAAATATCTAGAGGAGGTAGCTTGAAAGGTCTAGCTTTTATCCAAAAAGAAAAATAAGTTATGGATTTCACAGTCAGCGATTCTTGAACGATTGATTGTGTCAATCTAAAGAAAAATATATCCACTGAATGGGTTTTATCAAATATATGGAATGAGTAATTCCTGTGCACTGGAAGAACGCACTCCCTTTGGCTATAAATGACTATAAACTTAAGAAAGACAATCGTCAATAAATCAAAAGTTCAGATATTCGTGCTGTGATAAGCCATATGACTAAAAAGAAAAATCAGAACTGGGTTCAAGTATAGTCACCAAGATGGCCTCTGGGCGTGTTCCTCTTAGGCGTGGCTGTGTTCAGATGGCATGAATCCTCTATGTCCTGGTCTGCTCAGATCTCCTGATGGTCTGACCCTTCCCATTGAATGACCCCTCTCATCTTATTCCCCTCACTACCTATGGTCCTGCCCAGGAGATTAAATCTTCTAACCTATCACTGGGCAGTGGGAGTGACCAATGGGAGCTTTCTGTGACTAATGTTTAACCCAAGTGTAATACTGGCTTTCACCCTTTGTAGGTGCTGTTGGCTAACTAATCACAGACTTATTGGGATATTTGGCAAACTAAAGACAAAAATCATGTTTTATTATACCCCAACAGTGAATAAATCAATGTTATAAAAATTCATATCTTATGGATAGCTGCTCTGGATGGGATCATTGGTTATTATTTAGTATACAGTGACCTTTTCTATCATATCCAAGATAGATTTGATTTTATCCAAAATCATAGTGGCATATTGAAAACCACCATGGACCTCCTTATATAAAACATTGTTTTTGTTAGCATGGTTTTATATCTCTAACATTATTGTTTAATATACAACACTGGTAACCATATAACATTTCTATACCATTCTGGATATATTCATTCAGGGAATCTTTATATTAACACGTATACATTTTCAATAACATTTTCATATTGTTACTGGTTTGCCCAGCTATAAGAAAAATAAAGGTATTTCCTAAGCCTTGTGTTTGTGTCTGGACTTTGGAAACACAAATATTGCATAGAACCCTTGCATGGGTTTTGGTTTCACATTCAATGTAGCCAGGTTTGAGCCATTGTATACAGATATTAGTCCATTTTTAAACACACTATTGTCACTCAGACTCCTCTTGTTTGCTATCTTGTCAAGTGTTTTGACCTAAAACAAAGAATGGTCTGATATCATTGTTCCCAGTAGGGTGAATGGGATTACCCATTGCAAATAGCACATCAGCTGACTGCCTGTTGTTCAACATCTGACCTTCCTTTAGAGACACATACAAGTCAGCCTTGCATGGCAATATTACATCGCCATATTAAAATATGCTCTGCCTTTCTCAATGATCAATGTATATGTTAACCTATAATCACCCTACATTAAGAAGTCTTTGTCTTCTGTAACCTAAGGAAAGGAAATTATTAGGTCTATGTGTATCTGATCATACACAGTTCAGTTTATTGGAAAAATGATATCCCGCCATATGGAAATCTCGACAGTATGGAAGTGTTCTCATCTTAGGCCCGGTTCATACCGGCCCGGCCCGGTTCACACTTGCGGTTCTCTGCCAAACGGACCGGATGACCTGACCGGATCCGGACCGGATCCAGATCGGAACCGTACGGGTTCTGATCCGGATCCGATCCGGACAGGTTGCATCAGGTGTTCATCAGGATGCGATCCGGATCCGTTTGGCAAAAGATAGTAGAAATAGAATAAAAATGGTGGGGTCTGGGAGGTCAGCAGAAGGTGGACCTGTGGAATCAGGCCCTCCGCTGTTTAGCACTCACCTCCACCTCCGACATACTGCCAACATCTCCAGCACGTTTAAAGTCACTGCTGCTCCACTCCAAAATGCTTGCCCATGTGTCCCCATCCAAAATCGCCGCTACAATACGCATAGGAAGTGGGGTAGAACATCCGGATTTTTAGCCAGTGTGTTGTGCGCTCTCCGGTTCTCATTGGTTTGTATTGGCCGGATGGTGCAGTCCGGCTCCGCTCCGGATACGGCTGCCGGAGGAGCCGGACCAAAAAATAGCGCATGTTGGGTCTTATGCCGGAGTCCGGGTCCGGTCCGGACGAAACGGACGCATGTGAACGGACGCATAGGCTTTCATTGCTATGCCGTGCGTCCGTTCCGTCCGTTCTGCATGCGGTCCGGCTCCGGCACGGCGATTCCGGACGGACGCATGTGAACGGACGCATAGGCTTTCATTGCTATGCCGTGCGTCCGTTCCGTCCGTTCTGCATGCGGTCCGGCTCCGGCACGGCGATTCCAGACGGCGACCGCTAATGTGAACCGGGCCTAAGCGATTTGCGATGTGCTGAAACACAAAAGCGTTGCCTGCAGCATTTTCTGAGCGATTAGCGTTTCAATGTTAAGTATAGGAATGCTGGAAAATCGCTCAGAAATCGCTGGCCCGTTTACAATCAACAGAGTTTCCAGAGCGGTTTTACCCAGCCAACCTTGCAGATTACCCACAAAAGGCGAAGGGCTCTTTCACACTAAGACGTTGCATTTGATGCGACGTTAAAGTCGCATAACGTGCCCCTAACGCAACACATGTTAGCTTTGAAGTTGGACGTTACATTGAACTGTGTTATGCGTCTCTTGATGCGTACTTTTGACGCATACTAATCGAACGAAAACGGCGAATGCGGCACATTTTAAAAAAAACAAACAAACATTATTGCGCATGTGCAAACATTCTAACGCAGGGAAATACGAGTATAACGCACAGCATGCTGCACTTTCATTTAAAGTGCTGTGTTATATTCCAACGCAACGTGTTGGGCTGCGTTACAGGCTGCTGTAACGTGGGACATTAACGTCCCACTGTGAAAGCAGCCTAATTGAACTAGAAAATCGCAAAACGCTAATCGCTCAAAAAACCTTGGAAAAACGATTTCTATACAGTGAAAAATCGCTGGGAAATCACTAGGAAAAACCGATGGAAAACACCAGAAAATCGCTCAGCGTTTGCGTTTAGCGATTTCTAATGTGAATGGGCCCTTATTCATGATGTTGTTTTCACTACAGGTCCTCTTTAAGCATTAGAGATTCTTGTGTTTATCCTCTTCACCACTCGCCTCTGCAATTCTAAAACGTACAATTTACCTTCACATGTGCTTCATCAGCCAAACAAAGGGAAACAATTAGCCCAAAGTGTAAAGTTTAGGTTTTGGTGCCGCCCGCTCTACTAACTTACCCAGACTCTCGCCCACAAGCCTCTTGCCGTAAATGCTGCCTTCGGTAAACCACGAAAGCCAAAAAATTAATTGGGACGTTAGATTAAAATTCCCACCCCACGCTGTACCCGACCTCAGCCTTGTAACTCCCTCGTACTACAAATTCTCTGGAAGTGACCAGAGAATTCTAAGCTAACCCATTTCCCATCCTGAAACGTTTCCTTGTTTGAATGAATACCAGCCATTCGCGCAGTTTCTCTATTTTCCTCAAGCCAATTTCTGTTAAAACCAGCTTGGAAACCTATTTTTATTGAAGGCTCCCCAAATGTGAAAGTACACAGGAAGGCGCACCAACTCCACGTACGATTCTAAATATAACCCAATACATCTCAGAGTTTACCGAGTGCCCAAATGTTACCCTTTTTCTCCAGCTAAAACTCCTGTCTTAATCATCTCAGCCCACGACCTAAAGCAGGTGACATCATGAAGACGTTGACAGAAGGCTCTGTTAAAGAGAGTCTGAAGCCTCCAAAAATACCTGTTTATACTTCACAGTCCTCTTCAGCATTATTGCCACAGCTGAAACGCTGCATCCCCGCAGCTGAACGCTCAATTAATACCCCTGAAGTCCCCGAGGCAAATTTCGGGGCTCCCTCCAGGAAGAGGCAGAGCTTTGCGCAGTGGCTCTGCTTCAACTCGTGTCAACCTTCGCAGATCTCCGCCTCCTCCCGCCTCTCTCAATCTTCTTTCACTGAGAGGGGCGGGGAGAGGCGGAGATCAGCACAGATTGATGCGAATGGAGGCAGAGCTACAGCTCAAAGCTCTGCCTCCCCGGACAGCAAAATCCACGACCTGGAAAGTCATGGAATTTTGCCCCAGGATATTGGGGGTAATAATTGGAGCGTTCTGCCACGGGGATGTGGCGTTTCAGCTATGGCATTAATGCTAAAGAGGACTATCAAGTGAAAACAGTTTTTTTAGAGGCTTCAGATGCTCTTTAACCCTCCTGGCGGTTTGCTAAAAATCCGCCAGGGGGCAGCAAATCCGTTTTTTTTAATTTTTTTTTTTTTTCATGTAGCGAGACAAGGTCTCGCTACATGATAGCCGCTGCTCAGCGGCATCCCCCCAGCCCCTCCGATCGCCGGAGGCGATCGGAGATCAGGAGATCCCGTTTAAAGAACGGGATCTCCTGGAGGGCTTCCCCCGTCGCCATGGCGACGGGCGGGATGACGTCACCGACGTCATCAACGTCGTGACGTCAAAGGGGACTCCCATCCACCCCACCGCGCTGCCTGGCACTGATTGGCCAGGCAGCGCATGGGGTCTGGGGGGGGGCGGCCGCGGCGCGACGAATAGCGGCGGATTGGCGGGTAGCGGCGGCGATCGCATTGCACACGCAGCTAGCAAAGTGCTAGCTGCGTGTAGCAAAAAAAAATTATGCAAATCGGCCCAGCGGGGCCTGAGCGGTGCCTTCAGGCGGCATAGCCCGTGCTCAGCACGGGCTTACCGCCAGGGAGGTTAAATGAAATGTGGCAGTCCCCATCATATAGTACTCAGACTACCCCTCAGCTACAGTATGTTCTATGGGATGTGTATACAGGGCCGGCGCTTCTATAGAGGCAAAGGGGGCAATTGCCCCCAGGGCCCCCAAGGTTCCCCTCCTCCCCTCCAGCTATGGTGACCCATGAGAGTTGGGATTCTGTGTGTTTAGGAAAAAAAGGAGGTGAATAATTGGAACCCCAAAAGTGCTTTTTAGGGGACATATTATGGACACCTAATGATATTATGTGACAAGGGGTTGGGGAAGATTGGATTGGACCTGACAGCCAGCTCAGGGGCCCTGGGGAGGATTTGATTGGAAGGGGGGGGGCCCAAAGTTACTTTGCACCAGGGCCCCATTGTGGCTAGAACTGGCCCTGTCTGTATATGCTTACTTGTGTGTATTCCGCCTTATCTGAACTGTATATTACTCTACCTATCTGTATGTTTATTGTACCATCACTGACCTTGTATGTGCCAGAAACAATTCCAGATACAACCCTCATTGTACTTGACAAAATAAAGAGAGTCTTCTGATTCTGCTTCTGCTGTTGCTGCCTGGTTCCTGCTCAAACCTCTTAATCCAAAACATTACATTTTCCATTTTTTTCCCCGTTGTAAAATGTATACATGGTATAGAGTTGAACGTAATCTTGATTTCGATTGGAAACAATACAAAATAATTGTCTCTAATCTTTTGATAATTGTACATCAGGCATGGTGGATATGATTGGTGGAGATGATTTGCATATTCGTCAGTGATGCATCATTCAAGATTTCTCTCAAATTTCTCACATCTCTGGAACTCCTTCCCACAACTTTAGGCGCATCATGAAAACTCACCTCTTCAGGCAGACATATAAACTCGTCTAAGACACTACACTCGCCACCCCCTTGTTCACAGCTCTCGCCTACCTATTGTTCTAACACTTTAGCCCTTAGGCCAAAGGTGTCAAACTCAAGGCCCACAGGCCAAATGTGGGCCTTCTTGCCATTTTATGTGGCCCTCGAGAGCTTCAAATGTACATCATTGTAAGCAGTAAAAGAACGATAGTACAATGCCTTCCCATCCAGAGGAGCACATCGGTGGCTGGGTTTCTGGTTGAAACAGTTTCAGTTGGAGCCGATGTGGCAACAACCCACGTGAGTCCCCTTGTGTGGCTGGTAAACACACACATGTGCACAGAGCAGACCTCCACACTACCCCCATTCCCTCTCTCCACATTGCACAGTAGCGCAGATGACCAGTGTTACATTTACATGCTCCAACAATGCGCTGGGTCCTTTCTTCTCTGCAGCCACTTCTATACCTCCAGCTTGCTCTCACCGGACATACATTTGGAGCTGGAGGTATCCAACAGAGAGCGTGTGGCTGTCAGGAAGATCAGAGGAGACCAGAAGCAGTACTGGAGCAGGAAAATATTTAACTTCTCCACTGCGCTACTCTGCAGAAGGCCACTATAGTTACGCCACTTGCTTTGAGACAATAAACGTTAAATCTTAATAAGCAATTTGCCCCACGACTTATACTAGGTTATAGATTTTGGCCCCTTACGGGATTGAGCCGGACACCCTTGCCTTAGACTGTAAGCTCATTTGGGCAGGGCACTCCTCTTATGTGTTACTTTATGTAAAGTGGTTACATATTTTCTATCTCCATGTTTGATGCACCACTGACCTGTCCAATTGCCCCCTGCCATCCCCCCCCCCCCTTTACATTACCTGAAAGAGGGCGCAAGGATAAAAGTTGAGGCCCCACTTCAGTTGCAGGGAATGCTCTCTTCATAGTTGCAGCTTTGACCAATGATGATCGTAATCAGCTAATTACGATTATGTGAAATGTTACCTAAATTTTCGCAATTATGTCTATACGTAATTACAAATTGGTAATTCAATTGATTTTGTATAAGCATTCGTAATTACGCATGAATTTACACGTAATTTTTTTAAGCTCAGAAAAATGACAGTTTAAAGGAAACATTTGTCTTTGTATTTTTACGTACTTGCCGACTGCTCCACGCCAATCGGCGTAAACAAGCCGGCAGCCTCAGGACCGCTCAACACCAATTGGCGTGAAGTCCTGGGGGCGTGTTTTGCGGGAGATCGCACGGGCCGATGCTTGCACATCTCCACTTGAATGATGGAGCTCCGCTCCGTCATCTAGATCGCCACTAGGAGACTGTTAGACGGCGAAACCGTTGTCTATTTACATTGTACAGCGATGCGACCTAAGGCAGCGCTGTACTGGGGACATCAGTGTCACTTGAGGCTCAGGAGCAATCAGCTCTGATAGGCTGATCCCTATGACAGCCGATCACTGTCATTGGCTGGTGGGGGAGGGAGGGCGGGAACAAAAAAAAATTATTAATTAAAAAAAAAATTATATATACATTAATTTAAAAAAAAACAACAAGGCTGCAGCAGAGATCAGAGCCAATTTTGCATTATGATGCGTAAATACGAATTACGATGCGTAATTACGCATAGGCGTAATTTCTGCAGATCGCTAGGACAGACCACAATCAGAACAGGGCAAGACTGATGTCAGTATAAAATCACTGTATAGCGCAGAACTCGGGACTCTCCACAGTGACTGTAAGCCCACAGACCTTGCAACTCTGGAACCCACCCATTGCCAAGTAAACCCTGGATAATAACTCACCCACGTTCCCTGCGACCTACTCCTTCTACCAGAAAATAAATAAATAACAAGCAAGTACTTCAACCGCTGGTACAGCCTTCATAGAGCCAGCTCTACCTACGGGACCCACAGATTTGTACTAGAACACTCTGCCCTGTGCCAGTAATTACATTGGCCGGGTCCAGTCTGTACCGACTTCTAATAAAAGATCAAGTGAAGAAGAAAGTGTTGGAGTGCAGCGACATGGAAAACGTATTCCTCCTTTCTCCAACTACTGCATATTTTTCAATTGTGGTTCATAATATTAGGCACTGGGCACTTACATTCAGGCCTAACACAGTTTTCAGTTATTATTTTATCTATTTGAAGTAAAATGTTCTTTTCTTTTTAAAGAAATGCTATGACATTTCTGGTCATTTTGCCATTTTATGTTATTAAAATTTATTTTTACATTTTTAGCTATGCATGCCAGAATTTTTTTTTTTATGACATTAAATTGGTAGATATCAATTCTCTCTCTTATGGTGCCCATACATGGTACAATGTTTTAATTTTTATTTTCGATTAGATAAATTCGTTTGATTATCCCGTTATCTAAAAAAAACCGCATAGTTGTTTTCGAGGTACCATACACGAACGTTCGATTAGGCTGGAAATCTGGGGAAAATGATCAAATATGCCGAAAAATCTAACTGAGAGAAAAGATTGAGATAAAAAAAAAATAAAGTATTCGATCTAATGCTTTAAATACAATTTAACATACATGATACAATTACAACACAATCATCAACATTTTTCCAGCATGTCCGATCAGATTTTTCTCGAAAAAACGGGAGAATCGTTAAATTTATTGATTGAAAAAAAAAAAGATTCTTTTCGACTTTCATTCAGTTTGATCGTTTCGTTTTTATTGTACCGTGTATGGGCACCATAAGTTATATCTTAGACCAGGTGACAGAACGAAACAGAGGCACAAGGAAGATTAAAATACACTAAAAACAGGTTAAAAATGGGAGGTAGCGGTGAACTTACCTCCCCAATGAAGACACGGATTGTCTGTATCAGGAAAAACTTTATTGTAAACTTCTCAAACAAGGCGACACGTTTTGCAGATATTTCCCCCGCGTCCTCAGGCAAATAACAGAAGTAACTTCTACGAGTTCTCAGCAGGAACGGCACCAACGCCATCTTAGTTCAGCAATTCTCCTTATCCTGTGCGAGTAATTAGCTACACAATGCAGAAGGCATTGCAGCTCTGACCTATTCACTTGCAGTAATTAGCTAATTGACACACCCAATAGTTAGAAATTCTGTGGCAATGCTTCCTAAAGCTTAAAGCCAACCTGGAGAGAGAAATATAAAAATATATCAGGTTTATTCATTTTAAAGAAAACCTATAGCAAAGAAAACCTCCCCTGGGGGATACTCACCTGGGGTGCGGAAAGCCTCCAGATCCTTTTGAGGCTTCCCCCGTCCTCCTCGGTCCCACGTCGGCGGTGAAAATCCTCCCGGAATGGCGGCGATGTAAATACTTACCTCCCCGGCTCCAGCGCAGTATCGTCTCTCTGCACGGAGATAGGCGGAAATAGCCGATCTCCGTTGGGCCGATGTACTGCGCAGGCGCAAGTCTCCTGCGCAGGCGCAAGTCTCCTGCGCCTGTGCAGTTGAGCGGACCCGACGGAGATCGGCTATTTTCGCCTATCTCCATGCTGAGAGCCGCAACAGCGCCCCCGCTGGAGCCAGGAAGGGTAAATAAATCAGTGTTTATCAGCGCTTCTCAGGCTTGTCGAGGGAGGATTCCGGGACACTTCGGGGAAGCCAGCGCTGGACTGCCTGCAAGCTACAGGGGAGTGGGAAGTCTCATTGGGACCCTCCCTGAGACTTCCCTTTCCCAAGGTGAGTACCCCCCAAGGGAACTTTTTTTTGTTACAGGTTCTCTTTAAGAAAATGCTACTTGCCTAGTTGTCATACTGCCACCCTATTGCTTTGATTTTCTAACTCAATAATATCACAAAAAAAATTAAAATAAAAAACACGTGTATACATACTGTACTTTTTTTTAAATCATATTTATTGAAAAATGTTCACAATAACAAATAAAAATGAGTTTTCACACATCAACGGATAGCAAAGGGACAAGTATCAATAGTAGTAAAAAGACATAAACAATACACTTTACTAGGAAAGTAAGTCAGAGGCCTCCTTCTAGGTTCTAAGATCTCTGAGTAATGACCTAGTTCTTATCGGAAATGTGTTTGGTTTTGATGCAATTTGACCCAGTGTCCCAAAATCAGTGTTTAAATTTCTGGAAAAATTACAAGGAATGGGACTAAATGTATGTACAGTAGGGGTAGGGGAGATACTTAAAGGGGAGCTGAAGAGAGAGGTATATGGAGGCTGCCATGTTTATTTCCTTTTAAGCAATACCAGTTGCCTGGCAGCCCTGCTGACCCTCTGCCTCTAATACTATTAGCCATAGCCCCTGAACAAGCATGCAGCAGATCAGGTGTTTCAGACTTTAAAGTCAGATCTGACAAGACTAGCTGCATGCTTGTTTCTGGTGTTATTCAGATACTACTGCAGAGAAATAGACCAGCAGGGCTGCCAGGCAACTGGTATTGATTAAAAGGAAATAAACATGGCAGCCTCCGTATACCTCTTACTTCAGTTCCCCTTTAACTCACATGTCTCTAATTTGTTTTTGTTTAGTTTTTTCATTTTCCGAGTTCTAAAGGTATCCTGAGCACTCACTAAAAATGAAATAGTGACTTACTTGGGGTTTCCTGCAGCCCACCGTAGGCCGCAAGGTCCCCCGGCATCCTCCTGGCTCCTTTCTGGCTGGCGGCTCCGTCATGGGAGGACTTCTGCCTGAAGTTGTCAGGGCTGCTTCCCTCTTCCTCAATTCGCGACATCACGCATAAAAACACTGGTTTTGTTGCATAATATTCAAAAACACACATTATGAAAGTCAATTGGAATGCAATATATTACGTTTTGTATGCGTTTTTATATGCGTTTTTTTTTATTATTATTATTTTGTGATGTATTTCCACTTCCTGTTGTCTTCCAAGTGATTTGCATAAAACGCAATATAAAAACGCATTGAACACGCACACAAAACGCATATGAGTTTTGTATAAGCATACCGCAAACGCACAAAAATGCAGGTAAAATGCTAGAAAAACGCATATGCGGAAAAAAACACGAACACACTAAAAACGCACACACAAAAACAACGGACATGACAGAAAACGCGACCTTTCACGCTCTGTTATGTGTACACCCAGCCTCAAGTCTAAAGGAATAGGTATGGAACAAGAGATGGGAAGTATACAATAATCATAACTTTTCAACATTTCGCAGTAGAAGTAGCAAAATAGGAAGTTAGAAAGACACTTCTCGGAAAACAGAATTCCGACGAAATCAGAAATGGCATTCTGACCATCCCTACTCATCTCATCTTCTAGATTTATCTCATAGAGACAGATTTGATCTTCTATCTCACCTCATCTCCTGTGTTTATCTCATAGAGACTTTTTCGTTCTTCTGTCTCATCTCGCCTTCTATTCCAATCCCACCTCATGGAGATTCTCTCATGAAGCAAGGAGAAACAAGTGCATCAGGCGCAGTGATTACAGGGGCAGCATGTTTGTACTGTGTGTTTACACTTAAAGCATGCAATCAGAGTAGGAAGAGAGGCGAGAGAAGCGCGAGCGAGGTGCAGAGGTCATCATTGGGGAAAAACAGCTTGTTGCGCTGTGTGAGGAGTCTGTCAGTGAGTGAGGGGGGGGGGGGGGGGGTGAGAGGCAGGAGAGCAGCAGTGTTTAATTTTAGTTGCACAGCAAAAGGAAGGAGGAGGCAAAGTTTTCCTGATTGAGGAGGAATGGAGGACGGCCGACTGGCTGAGGGTGAGCAGTTTGTTTGTCACAGACTCCCAGCCAGCCAGTATGCTGTTGTGTTGAGCTGCAGCATGTCATGTGAGAACATTAAAGGAACACTATCGATCTACATATTTTTTTCAATTGAGATAGGAATTGCTTGGGAAGTGCCGATAAGTACTGGTGTATACATTTCACTGGCAACCTCTTTGTTTACTGTTATCAAAATACTTTCAAACTTTACTGACTTTGCCAAAACTGACAGCAGAATGAGCCATGAGGAGAGGGGAAATTCCTCTCACACTTGATCAGTTAAACCTGTGTGTAACTCTGCGTGTGTGTGTGAGAGAGAGAGATAAAACTCACAGCTTTTGTCACAGCTTTTCATACTGTTTTTGCTTTCTGAGAAAAATACTCTGTAGTCTGAAATGCAACACTGGCTGTGCATTGAATCAGACACCCCTTCTGCAATGGATTTATCCTAATATAGCTAAATCCTACTTTCAATAAATTAAGTAGGAAAATGTTTACACAGCTACTTAGACATTATTTGTACATTGTAATTTTAGAACATTTGGGCATTGATAGTATTCCTTTAAATTAGGCAGATTATTCCAAATCAGAAAGTGGGGGGGGGGGGGGGAGCGCATTCCTCACAAGTTTGCCTCAGGCAACAAAAAGTCTAGAATCGGCTCTGCTGCTGAGATAAACAAATGTCTTTATCCTCCTGCTCCTAAAAATGACTTTTTAGATATCCCATGGTTTTATTTTATATTGAAACATTTACAAACTAGATTGAATGTTTTATTGTCCCTGATAAATAGCGGTCTATTAAGTGTCCCAGAGCTAAAATACATTAACTATTGACTTTTTTCTATCTCTACCCTGCCTTCGGAGTTGTATTATGCCAAGACAACTTTTATGGCTGTAATTAGCTTATCAGTAAGGTTTTAGTACCAAGGTACCAACAAGACAGAAGCTGTCACTTGCATGCCTGAAAATTAACTCTTTCAGGCAGCAAAATAAAAAAAAGATAGACAGCCTGTTTATTCATATATTTTGCACTACACATACACGTTTATCTCATCATGCCGCCTCAGGTACACTTTAACTCTTCTATCTCATCTTGGGCCTGATGCACTATAGGCAGGCAAAGTTGGCATGCACACAGCAATTTTACCAGTACTAACGCTGCAAGAACACAGCCCGGTAACCCAGTAGTGTCACAAGCGTTACCGGGCTAACGTGAGTATTGTTATATTGGTGTGGCTATGGTAACACACAGAAGGTGCTGTGGTAGCAGGTGGCTTGACATGCCTTACCACAGTAATGCGCACGTTAACCTGGCAACGCACATTGCATTAATAGTGTAACGGGCAGTGTTCTTGCAGCATTAGTACAGGTAAATACTACTGGTGTAGAATGCACCAGGACCCTCGTTTTCCATCTCTGAGTATCTCAGAGTTACAGTTTCGCCCTGTGTTGAGGAGCACAACAAATAGTGTCCATCTACTTCACAGTTCTCTCCTCTTCAGCACAACTCCCTGTACCATGTCACAACGGAATATACAGCATTCATCTCATGATGCAATGCGTTCTGGCTGTATCATAACCAAACGCCAGAATTAAGTACCCCACCGTCATTAATGTCGTGTCTATGTTCAAGTCAAATGTAAAAGTGCCAAAATAAAGCCCTTTACCTCTGATTACATTGGTGAAGTTACGTTTCTCTCCACATCGAAATTAACTGCTTTGGCCACACTGAGGGACACCAACTCTAGAAATACCTCTTTCTCTAAATCTAATCTAAAGGGTAACGCATTTGGCGAGGGGCACAGGGCTGTGGAGTTGGTACAAATATCATTCAACTCCAACTCCTCAGCGGCGGGCAGCAGCAGGCAAACATACCTTCTGTGCGTCCGGACGCTTCTCGCTCTAGTGACTGTTTTATACAGGAAGTCGCGTCAGTCACTAGAGCGAGAATTGTCCACGCTGGAACGCACAGAACGTATGTTTGCCTGCCGCTGCCCGCCGCTCCGCTGCACTTATATATTGAAGCTGAAGGGGAACGCAGAGGGGAAAGCCCGAGGTGAGGGAGGGGTGGGACCTTCCCCCTCCCCGCCGAGTGTGGCCATAGCTTTCCCCTCATGCTGCGACCCCTCCAGCCCCCCAAAACGGCCACGAGCGGGCCCCAGGGGAGGGCCCGGGCCCCCCTGCGGGCGCAGTGGCTGCATCCCCTATTGTTACGCCCATGGAGTGAAGGCTCAGGATCCCATTGAGTCTTCCTGGTCCTCTCTCTCCATCTCCACGTTCTCTCACTGTGCTTGTTAAAAACTGACATCTTCAGGACTCATCAGAAGCATTCGAAAGCACTTTTTTCCTCAAGTGCTTCCAAAGACGCGCGCATCCGTCATCCATATTGCACATGTGTGACCACAGACTCGTATGTGCGCAGTACAGATCTACTAGTATTCAGAAGTACCCAGGGACACAAGTACTTCCAAAGGCTGTCGGAAGAGGGCTAAATACATATTGGACCTGCAGGTTGACTAATTTCACTGGGGGGCAGCACTGAAATGGAGAGAAGACCGGGAAGGCTCTGTGGGACCCAGAGAGCCATCCCTCATCTTAGGTGAATATTTAAGTCTATTTTCTTTACTCGCTTCAGTGTTGCTTTAAGCCGCAGTATAAAACCCTGACATAATATTTAATAAAAACATGTTTTCCTACTTTTTATATGCCATACGGTTATCATATTTGCTTTTGTGCATAAGTATTATTATTCATTTAGAAATTGCAAGTTCCCAAAAGTACAGTTTTTTGCTCTGAGAGCTGACTTTGCATTTTATTCATAAGTGGTTTCATCCATCTTGTATTGAAGGCAGAAATGCTTTCTGAGTGTCTGTCTGTGTTCAGGAGAGTCAGCACAGTCAGAGAATGTGTCACATTCCTCACTTGATACAATGAAGTAAACACAAGATAACATTATCTCCAGTTCGGATGCATCCAGGTTTCTCTGCACTGAGCTTGTAAGTCCTGTGTTTAACTAGTTAAATGCTGTTCTAGTAAAAAAAAAAATGGTGGTAGTATATAATATGCTGTAAATAATCTTTTTGAGCAAAGAGGAACTGAAGTGAAAATAGCATAATGACTAAAATTGCTTATTGCTTATTTTTTACAATATTACATTAATAAGTCAGTGTTTGCCCATTGTGAAATCTTTGTTCTCCCTGATTAAGATTCTGAAATTTATCCCACGTGGTGAAATCTTTAGTCCTGTCAGGTGATCTGTACAGAATGTTCGTTACTGAGAGTTCTATGCATGGAGGGAGATACTACTTGCTTGGCAGTTGAAAAAAATTGTTATTTCCCACAATGCAATGAGGTTCACAGACAGCAAACTGTCAGGACCATGGTCATGACATCACACTGTGGGAGGGGTTTCACCACAATATCAGCCCTACAAACCTCCTGATGATGTATGCGAGAAAAGGAATAGATTCCTCATAGGAAAGGGGGTATCAGCTACTGATTGGGATGAAGTTCAATCCTTAAACCGGAACTGAATTTGAACTTCCCCCAGTCTAAAAGATACGCATAATTACCTTTAAAGAACAACATTTCTTTGTTACAGCTGATACATATACTGAAATAAATCTGCACTGTTTCTACTTCCTGCTTTCATGGAAGCAGAAATATTGTTAACATCCTGTGCTTTCAAATGAGCTTATCTGCCGTGGCAGTCAGGCGACACAAGGGAGAGATCAAATTACAACTTGTGATTAGACACAAATGAGGGGGAATTACACGGGCTAAACTCTCTAAATACATGCAGGGTGTATTTCTCTATGTTTTCCTTCTGTCCTGTGCAAGAGTTCAGGTCCACTTTAAAGGGACCATGAGCAGCTTTTAAAATCACAATTTGTACTTAACTGGTTCTTCCTCCAGCCCACTGTAGGCTGTGATCACTTTTTTTAATTGTGTCCTATTCATCACCTCTCAGTGTCCTCCACTATCAGATATAACCCAAGCAGAGCCAGATCATGCACAAGGCAATTAAGGTAGTTGCCTAGGGCCTGGAGAGAGTCTAGGGGCCCGGGGGATGCTAGGCAACCACCAAATCTAACTAAAAAAGGCAGATGACCATCCGCGGTGGGCAAAAAGTGCTATCTTGCCTAGGGCCACCATTTCATCTTAATCCTTTTCTAGACCCAAGTCATGGCGATAAATCCTAGCCACCCAATAGCAGGTGAGTGTATACTCTGTGTGAAATCTGTAAAACCTTGTGGAATAGGTCAGCCCGATAGAAGTGATCAGACTTAAGCAGGCCATACACTGGCTCGATTCACGGCCGTTTCGACAGCAGATCCGATCCTGGGATCGGATCTGCTGCCAATCGCTTGCGCTAAACGCACCCGCCGATCCGATTCCCTCCCGAAATCGGATCGGACCGTCGATCGCGCCGTGCGGGAAATTACCCTCGATCGCCCGGCGGTAGGAGCGCGTCGCTTGCGGCGTACGATTCGGGCCCGATCCGAGCATGTATACATTACCTGAAGCTGGCTCCGGGGTCCTCTTCTCCTCGCTGCACCGCATTTCCGCATGTCCCAGTGTACGCTTATACTTCCTGTGTCACTCCGGTGACCAGGAAGTTGAAATAGAGGGCGCTCTATTTGAACTTCCTGGTCACGGAGTAACACAGGAAGCGCCGGGATGGAGCAAGAACAGCGGTGCGGTGCAGTGCGGAGAAGATGCCCGGGAGCCAGCCTCAGGTAATGTATACGGGGGGGGGGGGGGGGACAGGCGGCAGGAGCAGCTGAACAGATTGTGATCGGTTTCAGGCTGAAATCGATTCACAATCTGTTTGCAGTAAAGGCAGCCATACGATCCCTATCTGATCAGATTCGATCAGATAGGGATCTGTCAGCTGGTCGATCTAATGGCACATCGACCAGTGTATGGCCACCTTTAGGAAAAGGAAGATTAGTCATTAGAGAGAGAGACAGCGCAGCTTAGAGCCGCCACAGACATACTTCACAGCGGACAGAAAAGCCAATCCATGTAAAAAACAACAACTGACAAAAGAAAACTGAGAGACAAGCTGGGAAGCTCCCATCATTTCTGGTATACCACTGCCCCTGTGAGGTTGGCAAGGGCAGTGCCCATGGGCAATCCTTGCCTGACCCCTGACCCTCTTCCCATCCAGCCCTCCCCTGCACTGAAATGTGTCTCCTTGCCAGTCTGAGGTTCCCACAGCCCTGAAAAGACAGCTGGCATCAACCCCCCCTCCGCCATGTTTTGTTCTGATTCGCTGGGCACTGCAAGGTTGGCAGCATCAGGTACTATATGCCAGCTACTCTGGCGTGATGTCTGCTACTCTTTAACCCTTCCCTGTCCTCACTGCAGGCTAAATACAGGCTAAACGCCCAAATTCATCTGCCGAAAAGTCCTCTGTGTGCCTACGGCCATCGCTAACGTCATACTTCAGTGGTTAAGTTAAAAAAAAAAAAAAAAAAACATAGTTTCTAAGAGAAGTGCTGCAATCTGTACTGAAAATTCAACATTATTCATGAAAACGATCACAGCATGTAGTTTACTGATATGCAGGTGAAACTCAAAAAATTAGAATATCATGCAAAAGTTCATTTATTTCAGTAATACAACTTACAAGGTGAAAGTAATATATGCAATAGACTTATTGAGCATGATTCACAAAAGCGTGTTAAAGCATAGCACTACCGTACTATGCGTTTAGCGCGGAATGTACCGCACGTGAAGGTCCGTGTGTGTACAGATTTACGTCGGCACGCTAACCAAGGTTGTATCACACACTTTGTTGCGTTACCGCGCGCACATAAATCTGTACACGTGCAAACCTTCACACGCGGTACATTGTGCGCTAAACGCATAGTACGGTCGTGCTATACTTAAGCACGCTTTACTGAATCAAGCCCATTACCTGTAAAGCGAGATGTATAAAGCCTTTATTTGTTATAATGTTGATGATTATGGCTTACAGCTTATGGGAACCCCAAGATCAGAATATTAGAATATTGTGAAAATGTTCAATATACTAGGCTCAAAGTGTCATATTCTAATCAGCTAATTAACCCAAAACACCTGCAAAGGGTTCCTATTTCATATATTAGTTTCACCTTCTAACCACTAGCCACGTTTGCGGCAGTATATCTACGCCCCGCAGGAGGACTGTTCTCAGGGGCGTAGCAATAGTCATAGCAGCCATAGCAATCGCTATAGGGCCCTGGAGCAGAGGGGGCCCAGGTTGTACTTGATGTGTTCACTTTTAACCTTCCTTTGGACCTCCACCGTCTGACTTTGTTTCTTATCACAAGGACTATACTCGTACATTGCATGGGAATGTCTATTGGCCAATCAACTCATATCTATAGGGTAGGGTCAGGTGGCATTGCTCAAGAGTACCTAGTTCAAAAGGAGCCCCATGAAAATTTTGCTATGGGGCCCCATAATTTCAAGCTACGCCACTGACTGTTCCCATCCCAGGGGCATAGATATTCGTCTGTTGACGCCACTCACTCCTGCGCTCGCTCCCACGAGCGTTCTTTCTGCAGATCGTTAGAGGGAAGATCAATGATCGCCGCCACCAATGAGATGCCTGCGGTCATTGTAATTAGGGAAGTAACACATCCGCGCATTACTTCCTGTTCGCATACTAATAGTACGCACAGGAAAGTAATGCATGAGGACATCTTGTGGTCAAATAGTAAAATTACACCTTCCTACATTTTTTTTTTAATAAAAAGACCTACACTTACATTTTAAATGAACCCCTTACATCCCACACTCTCCCATAGTTACCTGAAAAAACTGCATTAAAAAAAAAAAAGACAATTAAGAAAAAACATAAATAGTTACCTTAGGGGCTGAACTTTTTTAATATGTATGTCAAGAGGGTATATTACTGTTATTTTTTTTAAATATGGGCTTTTAATTAGTGATGGATGCAAAGCTGAAAAATTGCACCTTTATTTCCAAATAAAATATTGTCGCCATACATTGTAGTAGGGACATAATTTAAAGGGTATAATAGCTGGGACAAATCAGCAAATAAAATACATGAGTTTTAATTATGGTAGCATGTATTATTTTAAAACTATAATGGCCGAAAACTGATTAATAATACATTTTTTTTCTTATTATTTCCGTTAAAAGGCATTGAGAATAAAATAATTCTAAGCAAAATGTACCACCCAAAGAAAGCCTAATTGGTAGCGAAAAAACAAGATATAGATCATTTAATTGTAATTAGTAATGATTAAGTTATGGCGAATGAAAGGCTGGAGCGCTAAAAGTTGAAAATTGCTCTGGGGACAAAGCCCTCAGTGGTGAAGTGGTTTAAGGGACAGTGTGCAATGGCTAAAAAATTAAATCTGGATTTACCTGAAGCTTCCTCCATCCCACCATAGCCCGCAAGGTCCCGCAGCATTCCCTTCTTCCCCTCCTGGCCCCGATGGTGGATCCGGCGGTAATCCAGCGACTTTGGCTGAAGTGGCCCAAGGCACACACTCTGCGCGTCATCACGCCAGTCGCCGTAAGAGTCCTGTGCTTGCGCGGTTCTCTAAAGACTAAACTGCGCATGCGCAGGACTCTTAGGCAACTGGCATGATGGCGCCCAAGCGCAACTTCAGCAGAAGTAGTCGGATTACCGGAGCCGGCAGCAAGACCAGGAAGGGAAGAAGAGGATGCTGGGGGACCTTGCGGGCTGCAGGGGGCTAGTGGAAGCCCCAGGTCTGTCCAGATTTCATTTTTTAGCCACTGCTCAGGGTCCCTTTAAGCTGAATTACTGAAATAAATGGACTTTTGCACGATATTCTAATTTTTCAAATTTGCCAAACCACACTCTATAGAGGTGCCACTGACATGTATAATCATAAACCGAGTATCTAAACACTGATAATGGTCACACTGCTCTGTATAATGATATACTGAGTATCTATACACTGATAATGGTCACACTGCTCTGTATAATGATATACTGAGTATCTATACACTGATAATGGTCACACTGCTCTGTATAATGATATACTGCGCATCTATACACTGATAATGGTCACACTGCTCTGTATAATGTTATACTGAGTATCTATACACTGATAATGGTCACACTGCTCTGTATAATGTTATACTGAGTATCTATACACTGATAATGGTCACACTGCTCTGTATAATGATATACTGAGTATCTATACACTGATAATAGTCAGACTGCACTGTATAATGATATACTGAATATCTATACACTGATAATGGTCACACTGCTATGTATAATGATATACTGAGTATCTATACACTGATAATGGTCACACTGCTATGTATAATTATATACTGAGTATCTATACACTGATAATGGTCACACTGCTATGTATAATTATATACCGAGTATCTATACACTGATAATGGTCACACTGCTCTGTATAATGATATACTGAGTATCTATACACTGATAATGGTCATACTGCGCTGTATAATGATATACCGAGTATCTATACACTGATAATGGTGACACTGCTCTGTATAATGATATACTGTGTATCTATACACTGATAATGGTCACACTGCACTGTATGTTATACTGAGTATCTATACACTGATAATGGTCACACTGCTCTGTATAATGATATACTGAGTATCTATACACTGATAATGGTCACACTGCTCTGTATAATGACACACTGAGTATCTATACACTGATAATGGTCAGACTGCTCTGTATAATGACACACTGAGTATCTATACACTGATAATGGTCAGACTGCTCTGTATAATGATATACTGAGTATCTATACACTGATAATAGTCACCCTGCACTGTATAATGTTATACTGAGTATCTATACACTGATAATGGTCACACTGCTCTGTATAATGACACACTGAGTATCTATACACTGATAATGGTCAGACTGCTCTGTATAATGACATACCTCCCAACATTTCAATGTCCCAAAACGGGACAATTAGGCCACACCCCTGGCCACGCCCCCAACCCCCTAGTCACGCCCACCCCAGGGGAAAAAAAAGTTGTTTTTTTTAAAATAATTTTGTTATTAAATTACTCCCAAATGGGAGGGTGCCGGGGTGGTGGTGGTGAGGAGGAGGAGGGGGGTGGCCAGGCAGAGAGAGAGGGGAAAAAAAGCCGATCGAGGCACCAGCCCGCCCGGTATGCGGCATGTATGGCCGCCGCCGCCATCATTATCCTTCTCCCTCCCTCCTAATATGTCCCCCAGTGTCCCCGGCTTCCCCCCGCACAGTAATATGGGCAGCAGAGCGGGCAGTGAGTCTTACCACTGCCTCTTCGCTGCGTACCGGGATCTCCTCTGATCTTCTCGCTTCCTGTGACGTCACAGGAAGCGAGAAGATCAGAGGAGATCCCGGTACGCAGCGGAGAGGCAGTGGTAAGACTCACTGCCCGCTCCGCTGCCCATATTACTGTGCGGGGGGAAGCCGGGGACACTGGGGGACACATTAGGAAGGAGGGAGGGAGAAATAAATAGCGGCGGCAATCCATCCCGCATGCAGATCCCCGGGGCTGGTGCCTCGATCAATTTTTTTCCTTCTCTCTGCCCAGCGGCCGGGACAGAAGGGGGGCAGCGCGGGATGGCGGGAGGGGCCCCCCAAATCGGTACAGTCCCGATCAAATCGGGACTGTTGGGGACTATGTAATGATATACTGAGTATCTATATACTGATAATGGTCAGACTGCTCTGTATAATGATATACCTAGTATCTATACACTGATAATGGTCACACTGCACTGTATAATGACACACCGAGTATCTATACACTGATAATGGTCACACTGCTCTGTATAATGATATACTGAGTATCCAGTGGCGTAGCTAAGGAGCTGTGGGCCCCGATGCAAGTTTTACAATGGGGCCCCCCAAGCACTCTATATATAGCAATTGATACGGTGCACCAAAACCTGCCAATGGCAACTACAGAGTCAGAGGTGCAAGGAAGGGATGGGAAACAGTTTGTTAATGATTACCACTATTCAAAGTATCTATAGAAGTGATTATTATGAGCACAGGACCAATAGAGAGCTAATACTGTAGTTGAGGGAGGGCCCTTCGGGGCCCCTCTGGCCCAAGGGCCCCGATGCGGTCGCTACCGCTGCACCCCCTATTGCTACGCCCCTGTGAGTATCTATACACTGATAATGGTCACACTGCACTGTATAATGATATACTGAGCAGTGCAGTTTCTAGGCTAAAATGCACCCAGGGCGAGGGTGTAAAAATTGCGCCCCCCCCCCCCCTAGGTTAGATAGGTAGGTGCCTCTCAGTATAGGTTAGATTAGGTAGGTGCCCCCTAGTATAGGCTAGATTAGACAGGTGCCCCCCAGAATAGGTTAGATTAGGTAGCTGCCCCCCAGTATAGGTTAGATAAGGTAGCTGCCCCCCCAGTATAGGTTAGGTAGGTGCCCCCCAGTATAGGTTAGGTAGGTGCCCCCCAGTATAGGTTAGATAGGTAGCTGCCCCCCAGTATAGATTAGATTAGGTAGCTGCCCCCCAGTATAGGTTAGATTAGGTAGCTGCCCCCCAGTATAGGTTAGATTAGGTAGCTGCCCCCCCAGTGTTGGTTATATTAGGTAGCTGCCCCCCCAGTGTAGGTTAGATAGGTAGCTGCCCCCCAGTGTAGGTTAGATAGGTAGCTGCCCCCCAGCGTAGGTTAGATTAGGTAGGTGCCCCCCAGTGTAGGTTAGATAGGTAGCTGCCCCCCAGCGTAGGTTAGATTAGGTAGCTGCCCCCAGTATAGGTTAGATAGGTAGCTGCCCCCCAGCGTAGGTTAGATTAGGTAGCTGCCCCCAGTATAGGTTAGATAGGTAGCTGCCCCCCAGTGTAGGTTAGATTAGGTAGGTGCCCCCAGAATAGGTTAGATAGGTAGCTGCCCCCCAGTATAGGTTAGATTAGGTAGCTGCCCCCCAGTGTAGGTTAGATAGGTAGCTGCCCCCCCAGTGTTGGTTATATTAGGTAGCTGCCCCCCAGTGTAGGTTAGATAGGTAGCTGCCCCCCAGCGTAGGTTAGATTAGGTAGGTGCCCCCCAGTGTAGGTTAGATAGGTAGCTGCCCCCCAGCGTAGGTTAGATTAGGTAGCTGCCCCCAGTATAGGTTAGATAGGTAGCTGCCCCCCAGCGTAGGTTAGATTAGGTAGCTGCCCCCAGTATAGGTTAGATAGGTAGCTGCCCCCCAGTGTAGGTTAGATTAGGTAGGTGCCCCCAAGTGTAGGTTAGATAGGTAGGTGCCCCCCAGCGTAGGTTAGATTAGCAGCTGCCCCCCAGCGTAGGTTAGATTAGGTAGGTGCCCCCAGAATAGGTTAGATAGGTAGATGCCCCCAATAATGGAGGGGGGAGCCGCAGGGAGGGCAGCCCGACCTCTCCCTCCCTCTCCTCTCCTCTCCCGGGCGCCCTCCGTGCTCCCCCCTCAGATGCAGAGTTCGTGAGCAGCAGGGAAGCGCTGTTTACAACTCACCGGCTGCCTGGCTCCAAGCGCTGCTCTCTCGCCGCTGGTCTCCCCTCTCTGTATACATACTGATACACGCTGCTTCCGGCTACAGGAAGCAGCGTGTATCAGTACGTATACAGAGAGAGAGAGGAGACCAGCGGCGAGAGAGCAGCGCTTGGAGCCAGGCAGCCGGTGAGTTGTAAACAGCGCTTCCCTGCTGCTCACGAACTCTGCATCTGAGGGGGGAGCACGGAGGGCGCCCGGGAGAGGAGAGGGAGGGAGAGGTCGGGCTGCCCTCCCCGCGGCTCCGGCTCCCCCCTCCATTATAGCGCCCCCCTCCCAACAGCGCCCCGGGCGGCGGCACGCTCCGCACGGGGCAAGAAACGGGGCTGATACTGAGTATCTATATACTGATAATGGTCACACTGCACTGTATAATGGTATACTGCGCATCTATACACTGATAATGGTCACACTGCTCTGTATAATGATATACTGAGTATCTATACACTGATAATGGTCACACTGCTATGTATAATGATATACTGAGTATCTATACACTGATAATGGTCACACTGTGCTGTATAATGATATACTGAGTATCTATATACTGATAATGGTCAGACTGCTCTGTATAATGATATACAGCGTATCTATACACTGATAATGGTCAGACTGCTCTGTATAATGATATACTGAGTATCTATACACTGATAATGGTCACACTGCTATGTATAATGATATACTGAGTATCTATACACTGATAACGGTCACACTGCTCTTTATAATGATATACTGATTACTGAGTATCTATACACTGATAATGGTCACACCATACTGTATAACGGTACTGAGTGTGTGTACTGGTAATGGTCACACAGTGATGTATATCTGTTGATGATCCCCACATGATGTACACAGGTGATGTCAGTATTGTGCTGTATTCCCCTGAGATGCTGCCACAATAAGCCGGCTTGTCATGTAGGTAAGCAGCTGCCATTGTGGTGTTTGGTGTCGAGTTATTGAAGCAATTTTGTAGGCAGACGGGGGATCTCCAGATCAATCTCCCCAGCCTCCTCCACTTTGTATACAGCAAATCCCCAGCCACACTCAGCACTGCACTATGCACTAACAATGCCCTCTCTGTTGGCATACCCTGGCACAGCGATGTGAGGGTTGCCATGGTATTCCATGCCAGTCTGAATTGGCTCATTGTTATGTGGGGGGAAGGAGTCGTTGGGGGTTGCACACAAGGAAAGATGGTGCAATATTTAGTAGGGGTGAGGATGAATGATGCTATGTAAGGTTACCGCATCTGAACACACCACAGACCAGGCAGATTTATGTAACAGAGCAAAGACCAGCCAATCAGAAATCTTTTACTTATCTGACTTTAATAAACTGAAAACTGATTGGTGTAAGAGGGTTACTGCAGAATAATAGAGCACACCGTTCCCTTAAAGAACCACTCCGGCAAAAAAAGTAAACAGCTAAAATCTGACAGAACCGACAGGTTTTGGACTAGTCTGTCTCCTCATGGGGGATTCTCGGGGGTTTTCTTTGTTTTCAAAAGCATTCCCTGAATGGCAGTTGCTAAGACTAAAGGTGCGTACACATGCAATACGAAAGCCAACGGCTGGTCCATCAGATCGATATTCCTGTCAGATTAGACTTGACAGGTATCTGACAGAAATCTATCTGATGGTCGTATCTGCTGCAAATCGATAAGTGTATGGCCACCTTTGAGGTGGGTACACACGCACTATGGAAGGAAACGACGGGTCCATCAGACCCTCCCGCTGGGCGGACTTTCAGCAGACAGTAGATTCCTGTCAAGTCTAATCTGACAGGAATCTATCTGATGTGTGTCACACACTTAAGGGGCCCATACACTCAGCCGATTGTTGGCCGATCGATCAAAATCGATCGATCGATTGGTCGATTGCAAATCGATTGACCAATCGACCGATTTGTGGCCGATTTCGATCTATTTCAATCGATCTGGCAGGCTGGAAAATCTAGGTCGATCTGTTGAGATTGCTTATCATTTTGCATTGGCCCTAATGGAAATCTGATGGCAGAAAAAACGCCATCAGATCGATTTTCAATAGATTTCAAACTGAAATCTATTGGAAATCTGTTCCTAGTAAAAAATGTTCCCAAACACATTAGATAGATCAGAAATCTATCTGATGATCTATCTGCTGCTAATCTAACCAGTGTATGGCCACCTTAAGAACAGATTTCCAATAGAATTCAGAATGAAATAAATGCATTATTGGACCATTAGATCTAATGCCAGCAGCAAATCGACCTAGATTTTCCATCCTGTCAGATAGATCAAATCCATCGAAATCAATCAAAATCGGTCACAAATCGATTGACTGATAGATTTGATAGAATCGATTTCTGATCGATCAATCGATTCTATAGAATCAATCGATCAATGGCTGAAATCAACCATTGTGTGGGCCCCTTAACAAACAAAATAGTGTGCAAGTGAGTAGGGAGGATGGCTGGTATCTTACTATTTTGACAGTTAAACTGACATTCAGGAAATGCTTTTGAAAAGTAAACCCTGAGGCAGAGGTCACACTTGTCGTCTTTTGTGCACGTTCTCTGCACACAAAAACTGATTTCAACTGAGAACTAGAGATGGCCCGAACGGTTCACCGGAAAATTTCAGTGGTTCGCGTTCACCCACGAACGGCGGTTCTATTAGCTTCCTATACTACATCATTAGGGTCAACTTTGACCCTCTGCATCACAGTCAGCAGGCACATTGTAGCCAATCAGGCTACACTCCCTCCTGGAGCCCCACCCCACTTATAATAGGCAGGCAGCGTCAGGCATTGGACTCACTCGTGTGCCTGCATTAATTAGCGAAGGGAAAGCTGCTGCAGGCTCTCATAGGGAAAGCTTAGTTAGGCTCTTGTAGGCTTGTTAGCTTGCTCCTTGCTGATTCTTATTGCTAAAAAAAGCACCCCACAACAGCTCTTTTGAGAGCTAATCTTGTTCTTGTGATCCAATTTTTTTGTGTGTGTGTGTGTGTGTGTGTCCCACTGACACTTGTGTTGCATAGACAGCCTTGCTAATTCCTACTGTGTGTGCCACTGCCAGGCCCAGCACATTCAGTGACTACCTGTGCGTGTGACAGGTGCACATTGTAATACCCATCACTGCATATACCTACCTACCTGTTGTTCACAGTGCACCCACCTACCTACGTGAGCGCACGTAGTGTCACTGTGCCTGTCCGGTACCTGTCTGTGTGTGCCAGGTGCACATTGTAATACCCATCACTGCATATACCTACCTGCTGTTGTTCACTTCAGTGCACCCACCTACCTACGTAAATGCACGCAGTGTCACTGTGCCTGTCCAGTACTTGTCTGTGTGTGACAGGTGCACATTGTAATACCCATCACTGTATATACCTACCCACCTGTTGTTCACAATGCACCCACATACTTACGGTGGTGCACGCAGTGTGATATACCACTCCGTGCGTACCTGTTAACTGCACCTGTGTGACTGCACATTGTATTAGTCAAGTCAGTGCATAGCTTTCACTTCATCCCCCCAATATGGACAAAACAAAAGGCAGAGGCAGGCCACCTGGCAGGTCTGTTCGAGGTCGCACTGTTGTAATTTCATGCAGCCCTCGACCAAAGTACAGTGTTCAGAAGAAGGCACGTGCCATCAACCTCCAATATTGTCAGGACGTAGTTGACTATTTAACACAGAACACCTCATCTTTCTCAGCTTCCGCACGGAAGCGTGACATATATTCCTCCTCCTGCTCTGATTTTGGCACCCCACTCAGTCGGCTGCCACCACCAAAGTGCCATCACTCCAGGGATCAGCGGTGTGGAAATTTTTGTGTGTGTCTGCCTCAGATGAGAGCAATGCCATCTGTACTCTCTGCCACCAAAAATTGAGCCGTGGAAAGACCAAGACCCGCGTAGGGAGAACTACCTTACGAAGGCACATGATTACAAAGCACAAACTGCAGTGGGATGACCACCTGAGGAAAAGCAGCAACACAAAAGAAAAGCCACACACCGCAGTGGAAGATAACAGGCCGCAATTTTTTCTCAAAAAAGGCGATACCTAAACTGTACCATGATGTTGAAAGGCAAGTGGTGACATCTCTGGCACACAGCATTGGGTCAAGGGTCCATCTGACCACGTATGCCTGGTCTGCAAAGCACGCTCAGGCCTGCCCGAAGAATTAGTCAGTCCCCACACACAGCATCTCTGCCTGCACGCCGTGTGACTGCCTGCCCCAAGACTAAGTCGGTCCCCACACAGCACTTCTGCCCGCAGGCCGCTTCACTGCCTTCTCCGCCACCACCAACAGGGTCCAGGACTCCAGGTGGATTCCTGAATTTTTAAAGAGACTCTGTAACAAAATGTTGAGCCTTATTTCTTCTATCCTATAAGTTCCTATACCTGTTCTAATGTGGTCTGGCATACTGCAGCCTTTCCTAGTTGCACTGTCTCTGTAATAAATCTTATCTTCTTTCCTCTGTCGGCTCTGTCGGGCTCAGGCTTGAATGTGTGGAATGTGCAGCACTGCTTGTGATAGGCAGAAGCTTTACACACCCTCTCCAAGCTCTCCTCTCAGCCTATCACACTCTGGTTAGCAGCCATGTCTTTTGTTTGTAAACACTGCCTAAAAATGGCAATTACAAGCCAGGATTGCAACAGGGAGTAGCAGAAACAACACAGAGGAGCCCAGGAGAACATAATGAATAGAATGGTATGCTTTTTATTGTAAGAATTTTAGAGTACAGATTCTCTTTAAGGCCGCTGCTAGCAGCGGCGGCTATACTAATTTTTCTGGTGCGTGTACATGCCTACCTAATTTTTCTGGCTGCACTGCAGCTGCAACAACAAGACAAAAGGCATGTACATGTGCCTATTCACCTTAGTGGTCATTACCTTGCAGCGGTGAACGGGCTTGCGTATCACAATGAAGCCATTACCGCCGGCTATATGAGTATCTCGAGGGGGGGCAGCTCCAAGATAATAAGGTCGTTGCTTCATTGTGGACAGACCAAATTTGATCAGCTGGACAGTCACTGTTGTTCTATAATTGAGCTACCACAGTCCGGCGACCATATGGGCCTTAAAACCGCCACGGCCTGCACTCTCGCCATGGTGCGCACCAGTCCAGCACGGCCATCACTACACAAACAGCTGTTTGCGGTGCATTACACAGTGAGTTTGGTGTGTCAGTGTGAAGCAGTACTCTAATTACACTCCCTGATTGATGTATACACATGCAAGATGTTTTAAAGAGACACTGAAGCGGAAAAAAATTATGATATTATGATTTGTCTGTGTAGCACAGCTAAAAAATAAAACATTAAAGAGAACCCGAGGTGGCTTTGTATAACGTTAGTGGGGCACAGAGGCTGGTTGGGCACACTAACACCAGCCTCTGTTGCCCCATGGTGTGTGTCAAAGACCCCCCTGCTCGCCGCTATACTCCCCGCAGTGCTGGCGACACGCAGCGCGTCGCCAGCACAATGTTTACCCTAGCGCTGTCTGTCAGCGCCGCTCCCCCGCCTCCTCCGCATCGCCGCTACCCGCCCTCGTCCCTTCCCTCCAATCAGCGTGAGGGAAGGGACGAGGGCGGGTAGCGGCGATGCGGAGGAGGCGGCGGAGCGGCGCTGACAGACAGCGCTAGGGTAAACATTGTGCTGGCGACACGCTGCGTGTCGCCAGCATTGCGGGGGTATAGCGGCGAGCAGGGGGGTCTTTGACACACACCATGGGGCAACAGAGGCTGGTGTTAGTGTGCCCAACCAGCCTCTGTGCCCCACTAACGTTATACAAAGCCACCTCGGGTTCTCTTTAAGATCAGATACATCAGTGTAATTGTTTCCAGTACAGGGAGAGTTAAGAAACTCCAGCTGTTATCTCTATGCAAAAAAGCCATTAATCTCTACGACTTTCAAAGTCGTGGAGAGGGCTGTCTTCTGACTTTTATTATCTCAACTGTAAGTGAACAGTTTTATTTTTATCTGCCAAAGGAGAGGTCATTAGTTCACAGACTGTTCTGAAAGAATCATTTTGAATGCAGAGTGTTGTGTAATCTGCACATATTAGAGAATGATGCAATGTTAGAAAACACACTATATACCTGAAAATAAAAATATGAGAATATTTTCTTTGCTGCTAATCTTCTAGTAATTATTCATAGTACACAACCAATTCATTTTTTAATATGTATTTTTTTTTCGCTTCAGTGTCTCTTTAAAGCACTTTAGGCCTGCAATTTAGCATTCAATGTGATTTCTGCCCTTAAAACGCTGCTTTGCATCAAATCCAGATTTTTCCCTGGGACTTTTGGCGTCTATCCATCTCATCCATGCAAAAACTCAAATGTTAGACCCCTTGAAACATCTTTTCCATCACTTTTGTGGCCAGCATAAGTGTTTCTAGTTTTCAAAGTTCGCCTCCCCATTGAAGTCTATTGCGGTTCGCGAAAGTTCGCGCAAATTTTCTCTATAAATTACATTAGCTGCTGTAAGGCAGGGGTCACACTTTTCTTTCAGTTTTCTGAAAAGTGTAGAAAACTGAAAGACAAGTGTGACCCCTGCCTTAGAATCCCCCTTAAGGAGCGGGACTAGTCCAAAACTTGTTGGTTCTGTCAGATTTTAAGTGCTTCCTTTTTTTTCATTTTCACTGGATTGGTCCTTTAAAGGAGAACTCCGTCCATTGTCACTAAGCTGAGCACACCATGACAATAACATATGTAAATTATCGAATTCAAATATTTTTTTTGTCACTTGGATGAGTGAAGAGATACGCAGAGAATAGTAATTAACGCCGCTGGGACTTTTGCAGGAGCAGAGTGAGACGTTTTTCGGCTTTGCCCTGCGCCCACATTTCCCGGTGCTATTTATGTTTGTATGTGGGTTGATGTGGCTATTGGCTTGCTTTACACCAGTGGGTCCGTAAGTAAACCGAGAGGACTAACATTTATGTCCTGGAGGTGTGAACTGGTAAAAACAATTATTCGCTCACCTGACATTATCACTAATGCTCGTTGCGGTTGTTTGCAGTGCGTTTCATCTGTCAGTGTGGAGCAGGCCTAACCCTTACACTATCTTATCGCCGTGTGCACACGCCGGACGTTTTAAAGCACTTTATTCTACAAATTTAGAAATGCATGCCACTGTCCAGGTGTTAGGACCCTTTAAAGCAGGAGGAATAGCCATACTAAGTCAGGGAAAAAAACACATATATAAGTAGATAAATACTTGATCTACTTATATAAAACGTGTATTGTACTGTCCAGGTTTTTAATTCAGTGAATTTTATATAGTAAATGAAGAGACTTCTGTTCCATGTGGGAACCACGTCTTTTGCCCTCAGTTTGAGGCTAAATACCGATGTAATTTCTTCCCTTAACTTTTTTTCTTTTCTCCTCCAATCGCTGAGTTACCTCAGCCTTGCTTGTAAACACAAGAGAGCAGAGGATCATGTTTCAGCTAGGCAGGGAAATAAAGGGAAGAGAAGGTATATATTATAGATAAAAAGAACCCCCAGCATGCAACTGAATGGCAATGGCTATTAAAGGGACAGTGCTCCTAATGTATGTGAGAACTCCAAACCATAACAGCATAAAAAGTTTTGAAAGTTTTGAATGCAGGATTAGCATCTTTATCACTTAATACACTCAGACTGGTTGCTGTTGAAATTTGATTTTTATGGTGACAATCTCACTTTAAACAACTTTTACATCAGTTTTGTGGCCAGAAATAGTCCCTATAGGTGTTAGCATTCACCTGCCCATTGAAGTCTATAGCGGTTCACCATGTTTGCCGGTTCATGAAGAACGTGGAATTGTTCGCAGACTGTTCGCGAACTGATTTCCGGGAAGTTGGTCCATCACTAGCGATAAAGCAGTGCATGTACTGCTGAAAAATCGCAGTGCTAAATCGCAGATGCTTACTAAAATCATGGTTGGCTTAAGGTGGCCACACACCACACTGCTTTTAAAGGGGAACTGAAGAGAGAGGTATATGGAGGCTGCCATGTTTATTTCCTTTTAATCAATACCCGTTGCCTGGCAGCCCTGCTGATCCTCTGCCTCTAATACTATTAGCCATAGCCCCTGAACAAGCATGCAGCAGATCAGGTGTTTCAGACTTTAAAGTCAGATCTGACAAGACTAGCTGCATGCTTGTTTCTGGTGTTATTCAGATACTACTGCAGAGAAATAGACCAGCAGGGCTGCCAGGCAACTAGTATTGATTAAAAGAAAATAAATATGGCAGCCTCCGCATACCTCTTACTTCAGTTCCCCTTTCATTGTATTGAATTTTTCTTTTCAATTCAAGAATTGCAATCAATTTTTCAGACTGATTGTAACATGTAAAAAATCTGACCAATGTACCACACACCTGTGGTCAATTTTTTCCTCAAAGATGATAAAAATGATTGGAAACTCTGAGAAAATTGCTTGGGTGTGTATAGTAATACACTGACACTCTACCACACACCATTCAATTTTCATGAAAATTGATCAGAAAAATCCAGCACTCCTGATCAACTTTTATCAAATAAAAATGGCAAATCCGATGGTCGGATTTCTTGCTCAAATAAAAAAAAAAAATTTTTTTTTGAGAAATCTGATCTTTTTGTATTGAATTGCTCTAAAATTGCATCAATTTATTGTATCGTGTGTGGCCACCTTTATAAAGATGCATTATATGTGTATTTGCATTCGGGATGAGAAGGTTAAAAAATGTATGATAATCAGAGCAGGATCATCCACCAGGCAACATGGGCAGGTGCCTGGGGCCCAGTGGGTAGCAAGGGGCCCACTTGCCGCCTTCTCTGGCCTCTCTCTTTATTTCAGCTCAGCAAAATTACCTTAAGGGGGGCGCAAAATCTACTACTTTGCCTAAGGCCCCATTACACTTTAAAGGACAACAGAAGTAAGGAGAATATGGAAGCTGACATATTTATTTCCTCTTAAGCAATACCAGTTGCCTGGCAGCCCTGCTGATCTATTTGGCTGCAGTAATAACACCAGAAACAAGCATGAAGCTAATCTTGTCAGATCTGACAATAATGTCAGAAACACCTGATCTGCTGCATGCTTGTTCAGGGTCTATGGCTAAAAGTATTAGAGGCAGAGGATCAGCAGGACAGCCAGGCAACTGGTATAGCTTAAAATGAAACAAATATGGCCGCCTCCATATCCTTCTCACTGCAGTTGTCCTTTAATCCATCTCTGATGAGAATAGCTTGGTGTATTTAGGTCATAGTGACACCACTGAACTCCAAGCGATGTCCATCATCTCCTCACTTCCTCCAGGGCTTGTGACAACAGTGACATAACCCTGTCATGTCATGAGCAAAGCAGTGGATGAAACCAGGGCTGTTTTCTGAATCAGGCCAGCACTGGAGTGTGTGTCTGTTTAATCAGGCAGTGATGTCACTCTGGCGGACCGTCCACAGAGATTATGACTGTAAAAATCACAGCTGAATTCCACTGTAAAGAATTCCTCCAGGCACCAATAAAGCCTCATTAGAGGATGTCACAGCGTTTGTGTCTCTCCAGCACTGGCTGACGGCATCTCTCACCAGAAGAGGTGGAAATACAGCGACGGGAACCAGCAACACTCACACAGAATGCAGGTGTCGCAGCAGGCGGGGCTTGCTATAGATAGACGCTTCCTCTGACGTTACACACAATTTCTCCAGAGAAGTGGATCCTTCCTGAATCCTTCTACATATTTTGGCTAACTGAGAAACGATTCGGTGCTGGTTTATTCATTTATTACATTGAGATGGTTTAATTTTGGTGTATTTATACTTACCTGGGGCATCCTTCAGCCCCATGAGGTTCATAGGCTTATTCGCCATCCTCTGTTGTCATCTAATCCCTCCCCGGTAATCCGGCTGGCCATGCTCTTCTGCGCATGCATGGCTCGGCTGTGCATGTGTACCCCCTGTCATGCTCTCATAGCCGGGAGTGTTCTGAGCCTGCACAGTAGTACTGCGCAGTCGCGGAACGCTCCTGGGTATCGGAGCGCAGCGGAATGTGCATGTGGCTGGCCCATGCATGCGCAGGAGAGTACGACTGGGCAGATTACCAGGGGGGGGGGGGGTTAGAAGACAATGGAGCAAATGGAGAGGACCACAAGGGAGTCCACACATTTCCCCAGGTAAGTGTATGTGTATATATATATATATATATATATATATATATATATATATATATATATATATATATATATATAATCCAATCTCGGGTACACTTTAAGGCCAGGACATTATGTCACCCTATAAAGGGCATGCTAGAATTATTTAGAGGCGTTTCAAGGAGGCCACACACATTACAATTTTTTTGAAGATGATGTCAGGAGGGTGTGGCAGAAGAGAGGGGTGTTTCAAATCCTCCAAATTAACCTTCCTGGCTCATCCATAAAATACTAGCTAGGAATGGTAAGGAGGAGTCGGGCTCATCTAGCTATTATAAATACTCACCTGCAGTGCAGGGTGGCTGGCGTGTGGGACCCCCGCTGGCACCTTGCGTCTTCCCTGCGAGCGCATTTCCCAAATCGGCAGTGATCTCCGTTCTTCAGTGTCGGTCACTTCCTGTCCCTCGGCAGGGCCGGATTCGTACTCTTTACCGCCCAAGGCCAATGTCACCAGCTGCCCCCTTCAGTATAGGTAGCGAGATGACCCCTATCCCCTTCTCTCCAGTATAGGTAGCCAGATGACCCCTCGCCTCTTTCCCTCAAGTATAGGTAGCCTGATGACCCCTTCCCCTCCCCCTCTAGTATAGGTAGCCTAATTACAACCTTAATCCCTCCCTTTCCCACTCCCTCTCTTTCAGTACAGGTAGCAAGCTCATCTTCACACCACAGCAGCCATCAGTGTCACTCATTCTCAGCTCTTCTCCAGTGCAGTAGCTTCCTCTTCCCCTCCGTCTCCAATGCTGCCCAAGTCCGTAGCCGCTGCACAAGTGGCTGGCAGAAGGGAGATCATGCGCTCACCTGATCTCCCTGCATTGCAGCATGTGCAAGCTTGCAAATGCTTCACCAGTTTAGCCTGCTGCTTTGGTCCCCTTGTTCCTGTGGTGCCCTAGGCCATGGCCTAAGTTGCCTTGGCCTAAATCCGGCCCTGTCCCTCGGTGATCATGTCCCCCATCATGTTTCTCTGATGATGCTGCGTGTGCCCTCTGGTGTCCATGGTATTGGGGGCTCTGGGGGGAGAGGGCCAGCCATGCCTCCCCTCTACCCCAGAGCCCTTGTCCAATCGTTGGACAAGGAATTCTTCCCCACCTCCAGGGCCCCAGGAGGAGGTGGGGGCCGACGACACACTGGGGGAGTTCATGGTGGCATCTGGGAGTACCCTTTAAGAAGGGGACCCCCAGATGCCAGCCCCCTACCCAGGAGAAAGGAATATAGGGGTACAAAGTACCACATACCCATTTCCACAAAGGGTTAAAATAAATAAAAACACAACCATCTGGGAGTCCTCCCTAGGAGAAATGAGTATAGGGGTACAAATACCCCTAATAGACCAATGGGGAGCCTTGGAGCCAAAATTTAAAGATGCTTTAATGTAGTGAAAGCTGCATGGGGAGTGGCAGTGTGTAGCGGTGGGTGTATGGAGCTGCAGAGATCTTCAATCAAGGCTGAAAGATTAGAGGATATTGGCGTGGGACCATTTCCAAGGATATTGGCGTGGGAACTTTTTTTAAGGTAAGTATTTATGTTTAATTAAGAAAAACAAAGGTATTTTCTCATTGTTGGGTTTTTATTTCATTTAACCAGGGGAGGACTGGGATCTTTTGGCCTGGAGGGAGAACACAAACTAGAGGCCCATTTTCACGGCAGCCCAGGCCCAAAGGGACAGCGTGACAGGTAAAGTATAATGCACTGGCAATGGGGTGGGGGGCACATAAAACATTTTGAGTTACAACGGCTAGGGTTTCCGTCGCATTCATTGTTTGTGATTATCGCACTGGATCGACCACATCAGCCCGAGATTTCACAGCATCTCAGATCGATACTTTCAACCAATTTCCACCCGAAATCAGACAGATATTTTCCCATGGACCCTGCAGGCAAGCCTCTGCTCTGCATCATGCTGTTTATATTTACCAACTTGCCCACCCTCTAATTACTCTGTAATTAGGCATTGATTTCCCTCGGCCAGCCTAGTGGCCTTATACAAAAACATGTACTGTACCAGCCCTAAATCATTAAATGAGAGGCAGCCTGGGGGGAAATTGCCCCCCTTCCCCCCTGGCCAGTCCTCCCCTGCATTTAACCCTTTGTGGACAGGGGTGCAGCTAAGGTTTTGGTGGCCCCAAGCAGTCCATAACTTGAGGCCCTCCTCCATGAAAGAAGCAGCGGCGAAAAAAATGGGTAGCCACATCACAAAACAGGTGGAAAATGGTAAACATACATATATCCAGGCACATCGCCTCTAGTTAGGACATTAAATAAATTATTAGGGAAAGGGAGGTGCTGAAGGGGGTGTGGCTAGAAAACAGCAAAAATCTATTAACCCTTCACACACTCACATGCAAATGTTCAAACAATTGCATTCACAGATTCACTCATCCAGGCACAACTGTTATCCCTACAGCTAAATTAAAAGCCAGGGTTTTAGTTCACAGAAGAATGCATTCTTATGCTTAATCACCTATACTGCGCAGAAGTACCCAGGTAAACATAGGTGTCCTAACTCTGGCCCTGTAACATGCATAGTGCAGACATGCAAACACATTCATTGCATCAAACCTATCAATGGATTAGGAGCACACATCCTAACTTCCTCTCCTGGGAAAGACAGTGCATCTTACCAATCGCACAAGGGAGCTAATGTTATGTGTCCATGTGCACAATGCGCATACACCAGCATAAGCTGTCTGCATGCTGACAAACATACAGGGGAAGGGGAGAGTGCACCGAATTGGACCCTAGCCACAGGGGTCAATGATAAGAATAAACATACATATATCCAGGCACATCGCCTCTAGTTAGGACATTAAATAAATTATTAGGGAAAGGGAGGTGCTGAAGGGGGTGTGGCTAGAAAACAGCAAAAATCTATTAACCCTTCACACACTCACATGCAAATGTTCAAACAATTGCATTCACAGATTCACTCATCCAGGCACAACTGTTATCCCTACAGCTAAATTAAAAGCCAGGGTTTTAGTTCACAGAAGAATGCATTCTTATGCTTAATCACCTATACTGCGCAGAAGTACCCAGGTAAACATAGGTGTCCTAACTCTGGCCCTGTAACATGCATAGTGCAGACATGCAAACACATTCATTGCATCAAACCTATCAATGGATTAGGAGCACACATCCTAACTTCCTCTCCTGGGAAAGACAGTGCATCTTACCAATCGCACAAGGGAGCTAATGTTATGTGTCCATGTGCACAATGCGCATACACCAGCATAAGCTGTCTGCATGCTGACAAACATACAGGGGAAGGGGAGAGTGCACCGAATTGGACCCTAGCCACAGGGGTCAATGATAAGAATAAACATACATATATCCAGGCACATCGCCTCTAGTTAGGACATTAAATAAATTATTAGGGAAAGGGAGGTGCTGAAGGGGGTGTGGCTAGAAAACAGCAAAAATCTATTAACCCTTCACACACTCACATGCAAATGTTCAAACAGTTGCATTCACAGATTCACTCATCCAGGCACAACTGTTATCCCTACAGCTAAATTAAAAGCCAGGGTTTTAGTTCACAGAAGAATGCATTCTTATGCTTAATCACCTATACTGCGCAGAAGTACCCAGGTAAACATAGGTGTCCTAACTCTGGCCCTGTAACATGCATAGTGCAGACATGCAAACACATTCATTGCATCAAACCTATCAATGGATTAGGAGCACACATCCTAACTTCCTCTCCTGGGAAAGACAGTGCATCTTACCAATCGCACAAGGGAGCTAATGTTATGTGTCCATGTGCACAATGCGCATACACCAGCATAAGCTGTCTGCATGCTGACAAACATACAGGGGAAGGGGAGAGTGCACCGAATTGGACCCTAGCCACAGGGGTCAATGATAAGAATAAACATACATATATCCAGGCACATCGCCTCTAGTTAGGACATTAAATAAATTATTAGGGAAAGGGAGGTGCTGAAGGGGGTGTGGCTAGAAAACAGCAAAAATCTATTAACCCTTCACACACTCACATGCAAATGTTCAAACAATTGCATTCACAGATTCACTCATCCAGGCACAACTGTTATCCCTACAGCTAAATTAAAAGCCAGGGTTTTAGTTCACAGAAGAATGCATTCTTATGCTTAATCACCTATACTGCGCAGAAGTACCCAGGTAAACATAGGTGTCCTAACTCTGGCCCTGTAACATGCATAGTGCAGACATGCAAACACATTCATTGCATCAAACCTATCAATGGATTAGGAGCACACATCCTAACTTCCTCTCCTGGGAAAGACAGTGCATCTTACCAATCGCACAAGGGAGCTAATGTTATGTGTCCATGTGCACAATGCGCATACACCAGCATAAGCTGTCTGCATGCTGACAAACATACAGGGGAAGGGGAGAGTGCACCGAATTGGACCCTAGCCACAGGGGTCAATGATAAGAATAAACATACATATATCCAGGCACATCGCCTCTAGTTAGGACATTAAATAAATTATTAGGGAAAGGGAGGTGCTGAAGGGGGTGTGGCTAGAAAACAGCAAAAATCTATTAACCCTTCACACACTCACATGCAAATGTTCAAACAATTGCATTCACAGATTCACTCATCCAGGCACAACTGTTATCCCTACAGCTAAATTAAAAGCCAGGGTTTTAGTTCACAGAAGAATGCATTCTTATGCTTAATCACCTATACTGCGCAGAAGTACCCAGGTAAACATAGGTGTCCTAACTCTGGCCCTGTAACATGCATAGTGCAGACATGCAAACACATTCATTGCATCAAACCTATCAATGGATTAGGAGCACACATCCTAACTTCCTCTCCTGGGAAAGACAGTGCATCTTACCAATCGCACAAGGGAGCTAATGTTATGTGTCCATGTGCACAATGCGCATACACCAGCATAAGCTGTCTGCATGCTGACAAACATACAGGGGAAGGGGAGAGTGCACCGAATTGGACCCTAGCCACAGGGGTCAATGATAAGAATAAACATACATATATCCAGGCACATCGCCTCTAGTTAGGACATTAAATAAATTATTAGGGAAAGGGAGGTGCTGAAGGGGGTGTGGCTAGAAAACAGCAAAAATCTATTAACCCTTCACACACTCACATGCAAATGTTCAAACAATTGCATTCACAGATTCACTCATCCAGGCACAACTGTTATCCCTACAGCTAAATTAAAAGCCAGGGTTTTAGTTCACAGAAGAATGCATTCTTATGCTTAATCACCTATACTGCGCAGAAGTACCCAGGTAAACATAGGTGTCCTAACTCTGGCCCTGTAACATGCATAGTGCAGACATGCAAACACATTCATTGCATCAAACCTATCAATGGATTAGGAGCACACATCCTAACTTCCTCTCCTGGGAAAGACAGTGCATCTTACCAATCGCACAAGGGAGCTAATGTTATGTGTCCATGTGCACAATGCGCATACACCAGCATAAGCTGTCTGCATGCTGACAAACATACAGGGGAAGGGGAGAGTGCACCGAATTGGACCCTAGCCACAGGGGTCAATGATAAGAATAAACATACATATATCCAGGCACATCGCCTCTAGTTAGGACATTAAATAAATTATTAGGGAAAGGGAGGTGCTGAAGGGGGTGTGGCTAGAAAACAGCAAAAATCTATTAACCCTTCACACACTCACATGCAAATGTTCAAACAATTGCATTCACAGATTCACTCATCCAGGCACAACTGTTATCCCTACAGCTAAATTAAAAGCCAGGGTTTTAGTTCACAGAAGAATGCATTCTTATGCTTAATCACCTATACTGCGCAGAAGTACCCAGGTAAACATAGGTGTCCTAACTCTGGCCCTGTAACATGCATAGTGCAGACATGCAAACACATTCATTGCATCAAACCTATCAATGGATTAGGAGCACACATCCTAACTTCCTCTCCTGGGAAAGACAGTGCATCTTACCAATCGCACAAGGGAGCTAATGTTATGTGTCCATGTGCACAATGCGCATACACCAGCATAAGCTGTCTGCATGCTGACAAACATACAGGGGAAGGGGAGAGTGCACCGAATTGGACCCTAGCCACAGGGGTCAATGATAAGAATAAACATACATATATCCAGGCACATCGCCTCTAGTTAGGACATTAAATAAATTATTAGGGAAAGGGAGGTGCTGAAGGGGGTGTGGCTAGAAAACAGCAAAAATCTATTAACCCTTCACACACTCACATGCAAATGTTCAAACAATTGCATTCACAGATTCACTCATCCAGGCACAACTGTTATCCCTACAGCTAAATTAAAAGCCAGGGTTTTAGTTCACAGAAGAATGCATTCTTATGCTTAATCACCTATACTGCGCAGAAGTACCCAGGTAAACATAGGTGTCCTAACTCTGGCCCTGTAACATGCATAGTGCAGACATGCAAACACATTCATTGCATCAAACCTATCAATGGATTAGGAGCACACATCCTAACTTCCTCTCCTGGGAAAGACAGTGCATCTTACCAATCGCACAAGGGAGCTAATGTTATGTGTCCATGTGCACAATGCGCATACACCAGCATAAGCTGTCTGCATGCTGACAAACATACAGGGGAAGGGGAGAGTGCACCGAATTGGACCCTAGCCACAGGGGTCAATGATAAGAATAAACATACATATATCCAGGCACATCGCCTCTAGTTAGGACATTAAATAAATTATTAGGGAAAGGGAGGTGCTGAAGGGGGTGTGGCTAGAAAACAGCAAAAATCTGGTGGAAAATGGGTGTGGCTAAAACATGATGTGGGTGGAGCCAAATACTAGCAAAATACAAGTAGTCCCCGGTTTATTTATTTTAAGTATTTATATAGTGCCGACATATTACGCAGCGCTGTACAGAGTATATTGTGTTGTCACTAACAGTCCCTCAATGGGGCTCACAGTCTGATCCCTACCATAGTCATATGTCTATGTATGTATCGTGTAGTGTTTGTATCGTAGTCTAGGGCCAATTTAGGGGTAAGCCAATTAATTTATCTGTATGTTCTTGGGATGTGGGAGGAAACCAGAGTTCCCAGAGGAAACCTACCCAGACACGGGGAGAACATACAAACTCTTGGCAGATGTTGATCTGGCTGGGATTAAAACTGGGGACCAACATATGAGAGGGGGTACAGTTGGTGCCCTCAGTATAGGTAGCAAGCTATAGGTCTCCCCCAGTATAGGTAGCCAGTAGAGTTGCCCCCAGTATAGGTTAGATAGGTAGGTGCTCCCATATAGGTTAGATAGGTAGGTGCCTCCAATATAGGTAGCTAGTGTATTTGACCCAATATTTGTTAGATAGGTAGGTGCCCCCATATAGGTTAGATAGGTAGGTGCCTGCAGTATAGGTTAGATAGGTAAGTACCGGCAGTATAGGCTAGATAGGTTGGTGCCCCCAGTATAGGTTAGATAGGTAGGTGCACGCAGTATAGCTTAGATATCTAGTCTTTACTACTGGCAGACATGAAAAAAAAAAGCGGACTGCACCAACTGCTATTATTCATAATCACACCCCCTAACAATGCGATAGGCTAAAAGGTTGTTTTTTATACAGCTATAAGTATGCACAGCGGGAGATAATGGTTGCTTGGTAGTTGGAAACAGCCGTTATTTCCCACAATGCAACAAGGCTCCCACAGTGTGATGTCAGAACCTTGGTCTTGACATCACACTGTGGGACGGGTTTCACTACAGTATCAGCCATACAGATGTCCCTGATGATCTATTTGAGAAAAGGTAAAGCTTTCTCATGGCGAAAGGGGTCACAGCTAATGATTGGGATGTAGTTCAGTCCTTGGTTACAGTTGCTCTTTAATGCCATGTTTGTGCCATAAACACTATCTCCACCACCAAGTGCCTACAAAGGGCTGGAGAAGCATTTATGCCCAGAGTCCTGCTCTGAAGCAAGTCTGAGTGAGCTGGTGCACAAGGAGGTTCCATTACATTCCACGCATTCTTTCTGAACTGAATGTATTGTTCCTGAATGCTTGACTGCTGAGCATAAACATTATATCAGATTATAATAATATCAGCTTCCTGAACTACAGAATGAAACCAGCGTAGTAGGTGGCATTGTCATGCTGGACTTAAAGCGGATCCGAGATGAAAAACTAACTATAACAAGTAACTTGTCTATATATCTTATCTAAAGTTTAGATAGTTTACACAGCAAATCTAGCTGCAAACAGCTTCAATAGAATAGGATTATTTCTTCCTGTGATACAATGACAGCAGCCATGTTGTTTGTAAACATTTCACAGAGGCAGGCTTATCTGCATCTTGAGTGCTTTGAGTCCGACAGGAGAAAAGCGCTATACAAATGTTCGGATTATTATTATTACATCTGCTGCAGGGATTATTCGAAAAACAACGCTGACCAACCTGATTAAATTGTTTCGATTTTATTGAATAGGTGACACTAAAGGGAGAATCTATTTTTAATAGCTGTTTAACTCATTTCGGACCAACCGCGCTCTGGTCCCTTTAAGGACCAGAGCCTTTTTTTCTTTTTACACTTTCTGGTCACTGTGATTGGCTCAAAGGGATCAGGAGGTCAGGAGCCAATGAAAACGACTCCTGGCCGAGTGAAAGAGCTCTGCTGTCTTTAGACGGCAGCGCTCTGTGTCGGCAGGAACTCGCAATTGCATCCTGTGCATGGAATAAAGCAGCATTAAAACTACGCCGCATCAGACTTAGGCCACTTTTCCATGGGCAGTTGATAGGCAGCGAAATGCCTCTCAAACTCTCACAACTGCTCACTGCTGCTTGCTGCTGCCTGGCAACTGCTCGATGCTGCCTGGTATTAACTGCTTGCTCATGGAAAATCATCAACTGCTCATGGAAAAGAGCCCTCAGTAGTTTAAAATATGGCCGGTCCCGAAGCAAGGAAAAACAAAAAAGTCAGGTACTTACCAATGGAGAAGGAAGGCTCTAAAACCTATACAGCCTTTCCTGTTCCCTCTCGGTGTTCTTGTTCAACCGTTGTCCCCCGTTTAATTAGCTACCCTTAAAAGGCTTCAAGAACACTTGTGTCCTTGAGTGCTCCTGAAGACGAGAGGCTCTGTATTGCACATGCTGTCCATCTTAGAGAGTACTGGGGGAACAAGTTCTCCTGCAGCCTTCCAAGGGTCCCTGAAGGCGTATTCGACCAAGTAGTTGAATAGAGGCAAAAGGGGTGATAGCGCTGGAACAAGGGGACCGAAAGGGACAGGGAACCCTCAATAGATTTCAGAGCCTTCCCTCTCCATAGGTAAGTATCAGACTTTTTTCCCTCACTTCAGTTTTACTGCATTGCACTATACTCATATTCAATTAGCTAAGGGAGTAAAGGGAGGTGCCACCTTGACCTCTATCAAAACAGTGATAGTTTTGTATATTGGCTTTGGGATTGAGAATCACTCGACTGGAACAAGCATGTTGATCGGAAAAGTCAGTCACCTGACTGGAAACCTTGTTCCACCTACACTATAAATTCAGGTGCACTAGAACCATACTGCTCTACAAACACAGCTACAACCTCTCCAGACTGTTCTACATACGTAGATACTCCATCACCAGATTGATACACACCTAGAAGCACCATCACCAAACTGCTCTACAAACACTGATACATCATCACCAGACTGTTCTACGTACTAAGATACACCCATCACCAGACTGTTCTACGTACTAAGATACACCCATCACCAGACTTGGCTACGTAGATTTGCCATGCTGACATCCTGTGTTCATGTCAAATGCAGCTTGGCTGGACTGAGCAGCAGTTTATGAGCTGTCCATACTCCTCCCCCTATCCCTTCAACACCCAGAGGAAGTAGTCGGGGAGGAGCTGGGAGGCGGCACCAGCCAGTCATTTCCTGTAAACAGAGAGCTGATCCCACCCACCTGTTCATATGCTGCACAGGAGAGATCAGAGGGAGACAGTGGGTGGAGTCAGGTGATGGCTCTGTGCAGCAGAAGAAACTCGCACTGAGCTTACAGCTCTTTACTTTGTAGAAAGGTCTCTGAGTCATGTGACTTTTCCAAAGGGAATTTCTCTGGAACAGCTGCATCAAATCATTTATTAATGATGAAAAATTGTACATTCCTCTTATAACGGGTCTCTTTTCAATGCATAACTACAAAAAATACATTAAAAGAGCAACAGTTTCCCTTTGGGGAAGTGATAAAGCTTCACTGTAGAATATATTTAATGAACAAGGCTGGAAGAGGCATTCACAGCACCGGCAGTCCAAATGTCGGCGTTGATAAATAAAGAGTAATTATAATGACAATAGTCGGGCTTGCACAATATCCTCTCACAGCGACAGAATGAAAAACACTCAGACCTGACAAAGGAGTCATTTCATCAACATCACAGCGACACTGAGATTTGCATAGCACCAGCCAAACTAATACGAGACACCCAATATAAAATGCTGGTGAGAAGGCAAAACATACTGCCAACATTCTGTGTGACAATGACACTGTCACACACAGCACAAGTCACAGTGCTGCCGAAAATTATCAGACAAGATAAAACGTCACTTTCTTCTGTTTAAATTCAGTCATTGCCACACCATCTACTTGCTAGAGTAAGCATATCCTATGTACCAAGTAACACCATCATCAGAGTGTACCTACACTGAGTGTGCAAAAAAATTAAAGACTTTTATTTGAAAGTAAAGCAGTCCGACAGTGACGTAGAGTGACGTAAAAAATGCAGAGTTGCTTTTAAAAGGACCGCTCAGCTTCGGATGACGTAGTTACCACGGACGTTAATGTCAAAATGGGTAAGACAAAAGATTTAAAGAGGAACTCCCATGAAAATAACATAATGAAAAAAGTGCTTAATTTTTACAATAATTATGTATAAATGATTTCATCAGTGTTTGCCCATTGTAAAATATTTCCTCTCCCTGATTTACATTCTGACATTTATCACATGGCGACATTTTTACCGCTGGCAGGTGATGTCAGTGGAAGTAGCTGCTGCTTGCTTTTTCGGCAGTTGGAAATGGCTGTTATTTCCCACAATGCAACAAGGCTCCCACAGTGTGATGTCAGCACCATGGTCCTGACATCACACTGTAGGAGGGGTTTCAACACAATATCAGCCATACAGAGCCCCCCCATGATCCGTTTGAGAAAAGGAGAATATTTCTCATGGGAAAGGGGGTATCAGCTTCTGATTGGGATGAAATTCAATCCTGGGTCACGGTTTCTCTTTAAGTGACTTTGAATGAGGGCTGATAGTCAGTGGGAAGAGCTGATGCTAACATCTCTAAAACAATGACTTTTAGGGTTTTCTCGACCAACAGAGACTTGGGGGTTAACCTGCTGCTGACCGCCTAACGCAGATCGGCGGCGGCGGCAGAGAGAATCTGTTATTCCCCAGCGCGAGTTCCCATCACTGCATGCAGGGGACATCAGCGATCACCCTGCCACCTTTTGTAAGGTTTAGGTTTTAATCTACATATAGCGCTGACATGTAACGCAGCGCGCACAGCGGATTGTCTTGTCACTTACCTGTCCCTCTGATAGGCTCACAATCAATCCCTACCATAGGCTGATGTCTATGTATGTGTAGTGTATGTATCTTAGTGCAGGGCCAGTTTAGGGGGAAAAGGGGGGAGGGAGGGGGGATTAAAAAAAAAACAAACATAAAACCATAAAAATGTTGCTCTTTTTTTTATAATTAAAAAAATTAAAAAAAATAAAAGAAGCAGCAGCAATCAGATACCACAAGAAGAAAGCTCTATTTATGGGAAGAAAAGGAGGTAAAATTCATTAGGGTGCAAAGTTGTATGACCGAGCAATAAACCGTTAAAGTTATGAAGTGCTGAATTGTAAAAAAATGGTCTGGTCACTAGGAGGGTATAAACCTCTGGGACTCAAGTGATTAACCACTTAAACCCAACTGGATGAACATTCTCGTCCAGTTGGGCTGTGCGCACTCCCGCGCGCCGCATGTGCTCCTGTGGGGTCTCCCGTGCGCACTCCCGCCGACGGCCGTTAGCCCAGCGATCAATAAAAGGGATTATAGATCCCTTTCATTGATCGAAGCCCCCCACAGAAAAGCCGACAGCATCTCATCAGACCCTGCGGTTTTTCTGAGTTCAAAAAGTTCCCAGTCTTCATTCTTCTTCCTGGGAGCGGTTTCCTGGGAGCGAGATTGCTCCCAGGACTTTTTGACTGTGGCCATCTTGTGGCCAGATAGTAAAACTACACCTACATCCACTTTTTGTGAAATAGATACATTATTAACATTTAAAATTAGCTGTTTACCTTCTACATCAAAAAATACCCAAATAAAATTTTTAGTAACAAAAAAAAAAAAATTACAATAAAAAACAAAACAAAAACATAAATAATTACCTAAGGGTCTGAACTTTTTAAATATGCATGTCAAAGGAGTATATTAATATAATTTTTTAAATTATGGGCTTGTAAATAGTGATGGACGTAAATTGAAAAAATGCACCTTTATTTCCAAATAAAATATCGGTGCCACACATTGTAATAAGGACCTAATTTAAATGGTGTAATAAGGGGGACAAATGGGCAAATAAAGTACATGGGTTTTAATTACGGTAGCATGTATTAATTTCAAACTATAATGGCCAAAAGCTGAGAAATAATGATTTTTTTCCATTTCTTTCTTAATATTCCTGTTAAAATGGATTTAGAATAAATTAATTCTCAGCAAAATGTATCACCCAAGGAAAGCCTAATTGGTGGCGGAAAAAACAAGCTATAGACCAATTCATTGTGATGAGTAGTGATAAGGTTATTGGCAAATGAATGGGAGGTGGGAGGTG